>NC_063150.1:28792734-29095764 GCF_020921035.1 Rhodamnia argentea | reverse complement strand
TTAAACATTAACGTAAACATGAATTTAACTAAAAAAGCATGCAAAGGAAAGTGAGAAGACTCAGTTTTCATACACATCCTGAGTATTTTGCCTCAATGATGATTCAGTGTTTCTTCCCTTTTTCCATTTTTTGTCTGGATAATTGAATAGCTTAGTGCCAGCTACAGAAAATGGAAGAGCCACATTCCAAGCTTTCTGTTTCTAGTTGGTTCTTTTTGCAATTAGCAAATGGTGGGAAGAGAAGACAAATACCTCAGTGCGGTTTGAGTATGTACCTTTAAGACATAGTCTGTCTGAAGATTTCTCTCTTGTCCAGCAACAGAAATTGCCTGTTTGGAAATGAATTGTCCTTTTAGCATACCATCAGAAGAAAAGTTTCTAGAAGTAGGACCGAAAACATTGGAGAACAAAAGCAGAAGAGAGAACCTGAACCTTCTCATGACTACCTTCATATAAGTGTCGATGTCACAATCAGGGATGATGCCAGCTTCTATCTCTCTCCTGCTGACTTCCGCCATAATATCTTTGAAGATTGAAGTTTCGACATTAAATATAAGTGAGGTTAGTGCAAGACCAGCGCATAAATGAGGCGCAGGAGAACTCAAGGATCATTACCTGCTCTGCTTCCAACACCTTGGCAGCGTGCTGAGAAGTCGATGGTTTCCCTCACCGTCATTTCGGGTATCTGCTGATCATGTTGGCTTATGTAAGCAGACGTCTTCTGAGGGACAAACTCGTCTAGATTGTAGCCGTTGTAAGTAATTGCTCCGGTAACCTAAGATGTCGGCAATCCAAAGTTGATTAGTCCAATCAGAATAGCTACTTTGCTCCATGTAGACCACCAAATTGTTTGCACCACTAATTCTATTCGCATGATACTCAACATATGATTCAGAGAAATTGACCTTAAGAGACTGATCCAACTTTCCAGCCAGAGCTTTTAGCAGAGTAGTTTTCCCGCTTCCTGGAGGACCAAGTAGAAGAGTCAACCTGCATACAGAGGCATTTTAGTAGTTCATACTGTCCACCTGAATCCTAGCAACATTTTTGGCTACTTTTTCACTTACCTTTAACTTCAGGAAAAAGAACAAGACATAAGGAAAGAATATATTCCCTTGTAGTTCAAGTTCTAATCAAGGAATGCAAGATATATTATACTATGATAAGCATCGTTCCGTTCATTACTTTAGGGCCGATCACGATATTCACGCGACTCTTTAGTAATCAATTGTCCCGCTTGGGTTTTATGTTTTGCATCATAGGGTATTTGGGATGATAAACGTCTCAGGAAGTGGATTTTTGGACATAGTTCTTTCTGCTACCAACTCGGGTATCATGTAAGATTTGTGGATGTGCTCGTAACCTTGACGGTTTGATGATTCCGCTGATATCTTTGAGAATTCTTATCTTGGAAGCCGGAGACTTGCATGGTATAGTCCTTGCGGGAATCTGTTCCGAAATACCAGTCATTAGATTATCGTTCTGAAGAACCTTTCTTGCAATAGTTAAAGTTCCTTTTCGATATTAATCTTGAATACACCATTAACTCACGTCATCTGAAAAAGGCCTAAAGCATAATGATTTTTGACATGACGAGGCAAATGAGAGCGGTAAAGAAATCAGAAGTGTCGATGCATACTTACCGATAACAAGCTTGCGAGAGAGTTCCACAGTGTAGGAAGCGGCTTTCCACGTACTATCTCGCAGTCTGCTTCCACCGAGACATGGTTGTACCTCACTTCCACCGTAGGCAACTTCACATTCACTCTGGAAAGAAAAAAGCATTTTCTAGTTATGGAGTTGCTGATCCTAGATGCATATCCTTAAGCATATGCATGACTTCATTGATTTTCAAAGGTGAGACCGGAACATAAACTGGTTGCGACCACAAGATGCAAACCAAACGTAGTTTCGGTATACAGATGGAGCAAAATAGGTGATCAAACGTATGAATGCAGATGATAATTCACAATTCTATCAGGTATATGGTTCATATGATGTTTCAAGGAAAGCAGCTTGGAAGTCATTCAAAGGAATGCAAAATTTGTGATTCTTTGCTGAGATAATTGCCGATACGAATGTTCTAAATGAGTCGATTCGTCCTGAAGAAAAATTCGTTGTTCCTGTTCTTACAGGAGCTTCTGTTGGTTAGGATGAGCGAACATACTAAAGACAAGACCAGGCACTATCCGAAAAAATTTGTAGTTAGTAGAGCAGTACCTGTCTATCCTCTCCCTCAGTTTCTGTAACAAGCGTAGATTATCGCTCTCGATGTGCTTTATGAGCCTCTCGATGAACAGATGACGTTCGAGGGAGCTGAGCGTGGCGACGTCGACGGCCTTCTTCTCCTTCCCTGCTTCACCGTTCCTAGCGCCAGCGCCTTCATCCTTGCTGTGAAAGAGTGATGTCCTGAGGAGTCGGAATGTAGGTAACCGCTCAATGGCGGCCCACCGCCTCCGTAGTTCTTCATCCTCCATTGTGGTATCTGCTCCGTCATTATCGCCTACATCTGAAGCATTCGGCATGAACGGTTCCATAACAATATGACAGACCGGTTTTGATCTCGGAAGAAGCACGAGTTAGAGAGATTGTCTCTAGCCAAGTCTTCACTAGGCTATATCCCCTGCCAAATGTTCTTGCCCCCAGGAACTATTTATACAAGCGTGATCGCGCCGCAAACTTCGCGCAAAATATCTACCGACCTAGCTCATGTGCTCGTCCTTATGATCTTTCCTTTCCTGTTTCGTATGATCTTGTGCCTTTTTTCTGTGTAAGCGCAGTCGCGGTCGACGTCGTCGCGGGTATGCATGCATGATGCATTCCCACTTTGCTAAGGCGGGCCAGTCATGTTCATCACTTTTAACCTTTTTTACTTTTCTTTCTCTTCTCTCTTTGTCCAACACGAAACGTAAGATGTCCGCGAACATTTCTTCGGGGCCATCATCTGGATTTAGCGAACGCCGATGCTGCTGCATCATCAGAATCCTCGGTGGATGTTCTTTTCTCTGATTTTTTTAGTGAACTGATGCAACTGCAGTCGTGCGTTGCCAAAGTTTACTTTTGATCCAAGTCCTCTAACCAAGATGAATGAACAGTGAAGTTCCTCTAACTAGAGATAAATAAGCAGTCAATAAAAGTACTAAAACCGTTATATCGGTGTCGATTCAGTCCTAAACCTTTTGTATTTGTGCCAATTGAGTCTATCAGCTGAATTCGCCGACATAAATGCCAGTTATCCTACGCGGCACGGCCGAAGTTGACGTGGACTTTTTTTATAATTTTTTTTCTTTTTTTGGCTTTTTTTAATTTTTCTTTTGTTTACTCTTTTTTTTTTTAGGGCCAACGGGTTCGCGACCGACCCCTGTTGGCCAAAGGGGAGGGCCGGCGATCCTTGCTCGGACGGCCTTGCCTAGACCCCACAAGGGTTGCGAGGCACTCGCGGCGGATGTTCTACGTAGGACGACCGACATCTATATCAGCGATTTTCGGCCAAAATTGATCGGATGAACTAAATTGGCATGAATGTAAAAAATCTAGAACTAAATTGGCATTTACGACTTTTTTTTACACTTTTCCCGTTTCCAGTTGGTTGCGACCGTTGATGATTGCACGTTTTATTTTCTGTTTCTTTTCTCCTCTCCTTTTTTCACCTTCTTGGACAAATTGCATAAAAAAAAACTTAACAGGAATAAATATAATTATATGTCACTTTTCATAGCAACATGGCGTTTGTAGTCCAACGGTTAGGATAATTGCCTTCCAAGCAATAGACCCGGGTTCGACTCCCGGCAAACGCACTTATTTTTTAAATATTAATAGCATTCACATTGTATTGTCCCCTTAAGCATCTGGATTACTCTCTGATTAAGCAACAATTTTTTTTTTATTTTATCAGACAAGCCAAACTATCGCTTCATAGGCAAAATGAGGACATCGACTTATTTTGGGGAACTTTTAAGGATGTTCTCCTCTTTTTTTTCTTTCTCTTTTGGGGAGGAAAAAGCAAAGTGAAGAGAACGATCCAAATTCCAGCATTTCCTGGTGGCGGACCATGGATGTCACTTTATAAACTTTCTCGTCATCTTTCTCAATCCGCTGATGAGGCACTGCAATGTCTTTTATAGGACATGGATTGCATTGTCTTTCGGTAAGTCTTGGACTTTCTGTTGAGTTCACATTGCTTTTGCTTGGGGAAGGTAGATTCATTATCAATGTGAATCGCACAAAAGCGAGTGCGTACTTTGAGTCGAAAGGGCTCATGCCAACAGATCAAATTGAGCGACTTCGCAAATTATCCGGCCGAGGACGGTGATTTGACTGAAAAATTCTATGTATGTTGCAGATAAGATTTCGTGATGCGACCTGTCCCTAATAAATCGACCCCAACGATAGCATATCTAAATTGAAAGAAAGCCCCTAGACTCCATCAAGATCCTTGATACCAAACCAAATAAATGTTGCGGTAAAACTTCGTTTGAAATGATGGACTTGAAATATATAGTCTACTGTCAATTCTGATGCTCGCCTCCACTTTTTTTTTTCATTTTATAGGAATGAAGGTGCTCTTGGATTCTCTATTAAATTATAATCGTGTTAGAGAAAAATTGTGATGCCACCAATTGCTTATGCAGTAGTTGCAACGATTATTCCTTACTTAGTGTAAGTTGAGAAAATTTCTCATGAACTCGGTCCATAAGAAGATGGGATGAACAGAACCAATCAAAATACGGGAATTGTATAAAAATAATTGTTCATTTACGGGACCCATAGATTTTAAATATGTCATTGCTTGGATCTAGTAAACTTAGTTTATGCAGTACTTGCTCGTTTAAATTGCACGACCTTTCGAGGCGGAGGGCTAATTATGTCGCAACTCAAAGTTACACAAGGAAAAGGTGGGAGAAAACGGGGAGAAAGTGAAAATTTAATATAAGATGAAAATCACATTTGGAATTTATCGCAAGGCAGTTGGCGGAAACATTTATCTAGTCATAGGCCAAAAAATAAGAAATTTTAACAAAAATTACCAAAAAAGTTACAAATGTACTATTTTGATGCCAATTTGGCGCTAAATATTTCAATTTGGCCAATTTAGTCTTAGGCATTTTAATAATTTGTCAATGTAGTCATTCCGACCAATGTTGACTGAAAATTGCTGATGTAAGAGCTAACAGGCTAACCATTCTATGTGGTACGATTGGCACTAACGTGGACAGTTTTTGCAGTTTTTTTAATTTTTTTAAATTTTTCTTCTTTTTCTTTTCTCACCACGCAGTTTGCGAGCAGAAAAAGTCTTTAAAAATAATAAAAGTCGTCCACGTCACCGTCGATCATACCACATAAGACGGCCGACGTCCACGTCGGCGACTTCCGGTTATAATTGATTGGAATGATTCTATTAACAAATCGTCAACAGGTTTATGCCTAAATTGAGTAAATTAAAAGGCTTAGAACTAAAAGCATTGATCTGATTAGCGAGTGAACGAAGAAATGCGACGCGCCATGTAACCTGATCCTCGTGGAACCATAATTTTTTCTCTTCATGTTTTGACTTGCGTTTGAAGAAGAGTTGTGCAAGATTGTTAGGTGTCGAAAGAGTGAAAAGTTGTTGGTAAGAGTAGTACTGTAGTAGTGTCCAATCAATTCTTCTTCTTCTTCTTCTTTTTTGGGGTCAGAACGGGCCAAATGTTGATCGGTCTCGCTCATTTTATTGGTAAGGCGTGATGCAATAATTGAGTTCGTAGATCCAATGTTCCTCGCTACAAGTGTTCCATTGAGTTGCGGAACGAGACAGAATGAATGCGCGAGACTATGGAAGTAAAATGAAGTGAATGGTCTTATCAACGAATGCCCCCGGACACTAATTCGATTAACGAGAAACAGCTTTTCGAGACATTTTGAAAAATCGAAACGTTATGCGATTTAAGAAGACTAATTGCTTTAAATAGGCAATTATACTATTTCGAAGCACGTTCGATGAGCTTTCATAGGTACTCTAAGTTCGGGTAGAGAGAGAAAGCCTCCTTTGTGTCGAGAGCTTTAGCATTATAGAGAGAGAGAGAGAATTGGAAGTTGTGAGGACAAGCTTATGAAGCAAAGCTTATATTTTCTCCATGTAAGCCTATGCAAAAGGCATTTCGAATAGAGTTCTCTCTAATTTATGTATTCCTGTGTTCCTCACCCAAATCTTTTTTTGTTCCAACACTTCCGCATACCCTACGAGTGATATACCCAGCAATGTTGCACACTTTACAATTGATACCAGAGCCAGCATACCGGGGACTGTGTTAGAGCCTAGGCAGTCCGGAATCGGGGTTCAAAAACTAGTGGCCAGAGGTTGAGAACCTGGAGCAGACGATCAAGGATCGTGAACTTAAAGCTAGTAATGGCATTCACCAGTTTTGTTCAATTGCAGCTTCCAAATTTAAACGGAAAGAATTTCAACAACTAGTTTGTACATATGAAGGTTTTTTTTAAATCGATTTGTGGAATTTGGTAGAGAACGATTTCAACGAAATGATTGATGATTGAAGCATTCAATGCTTTAAGAAAGACGGAGAAAGATTTATTGGTGGATACCCTAGAGAAAGATTAGAAAGCATTATATATAATCTTTCAAGTCGTGGAGAATACGATATTTGAAAAAATATCAAACACGGAAACTGCCAAAGCAGCATGGGATATAATGCAAAAATCCTATAAATGCAATGATCATGTTTGACGGGTACGGCTTCGAACATTTCAAAGTGATTTCGAGTCTTTACATATAAACGCCTCTCGTCGTACTTTGATCGTACACAAACCACTCTTAACCATTTGAGGGTTAATGGTGAAGAACTCCATGATATTCAAGTTGTAACAACTTGAGGTCTTTGACTGAAAGATTTGATTACGTTGTTGCGGTGATAGAAGAAACCCAACATATATCAACCATGCCGTTGGAACTTGGAACGGTTAATGATTCATTTTGCTCGCATGAATGAAGAATGAATCACAAGTCCATCGATTCGAATCCCAAGCAAGTACAGTAAAGTTGGGTTGTTCAAGTCAAAGAGATTATCATGGTGAACAAGGTCATGAAGGTGCTCGAGACAGAGGTGAAAATGCAAATTTTCATCAGAAAGTATAAAACACGTAACGTGAGGAGGACCACTTTCTCAGGATCCTTATGCACAAAGTTCTCGGGACAATAATTTCATCCTCGGGTGTTTCAAGTGCAATAAATTAGGACATTACAAATCCGAATATCAAGTAGTGATGACTGAACATGCACATAAATGATGAAAAAAAGGTAGTCTTAGCATGTACCATGAATGGTGAAATTACCCTCCTCGAAATAAAACAATGTTTCAAGAGAAATAATGCTGGCACTAGGGATGGCAAACAATGAAAAAAACATGGAAACCGGCAGAGGCGACCGGTAGTGGAAAGCACTCGGCTAGGGGGAGCTCGTCGAGATTGTGACAAGGACAATACAATAAAAGGCGTAGCGGACGGTGCTACATCTGTGGCAAAGAAGGTCACTTTGCTAGAATCTATTGGTTCAAGCAGGAAGAAGGAAATACAACAACTTCTTTCAAGAAGGAAAATTACAGTAAAAAAAATGGGGTCTCTAAGCGATTGTTGCAGCAGAGGAGCAAGAAGAGCTCGCGGCCATTGGCATCGTCGACATAGATGATGGAACAACACTTGTCTCAAAGAAGCAAGTAGCAACTTCAACAAGCATTCGTGAGAAGGAACTGCAGGAGATGTTGAAAGAGAAAGACGAAATGTTGAGACAAAAGAACAATGAACTCAAGGTCAAAGAAATAGAGTATGGGAAACTCCGATATGAGCTCAAGAAGTTGCAAAATCTCAAGAAATGTTGCCCAAAGAAAAAGATCCTAAGGGACAAAGATAAATGGAAGTGTGTAGAGAAAAAGTCCCGTAAGAAAAGGGACCAAGATGTCTACACCAAAGTACTTCAAATGGAGTTGACTAAATTGAAGCATGAAATGAAAATCGTGAATGAGAGGCTTGACCACATGAGTTGCAATCTCAAAACTTTTGTAAAAGATCGGAGTATGGAGACTGCAAAGAAGGAAAAAGAGACTAACGTGTTAGTTGAAATAGCATTGATGAAATCTGAGCTTCGCAAAGCCCAGTTGAAAGTCACAGTCATAGAAGCAACTGAAGAAGACGAATACCAAATGTTATATGTGAAGAGTATTAAGTGTTGAGGGGGAGTGTTGGAGTCAACACCTAATATGAGAAGTCCTAATTGCACTTTGGTTCTCTAATGGCCTACATGGCAATAATTCTGATTATATAATTCTGTTCTCTACAATAAAAAATGATGAGAATTATGTTTGATAATGTAAATGATTCTAATTCTGATTTTATTCCCAGAAACAGTTTTGGAGCAAAAATAAGAATAAAAAAAAATTTGTTCTAGAAAAAGAATAACTTTTGAAAATCACAAAACAGAATAAAGTTTCGCATCTCTTACTTTTCCTTTTCTGTTCTTTTATCACTTTTCATTTAACCTAAAACATAACAAGGTCTCATTTTCAAAGAAAAATATATGGGATAGTAAAAAAATAAAATAAAAAATTTCTAAAAAATTCTTAAAAAATTGTAGAAAATCCCTGAAAATAGAAGAAACTTAGATTAGGCTAGTTTGACCTCATTTTCATAAATTTGGGTCTAGATTCCCTAGATTTCATAGATTTTATTCTTTTTTAGGAAAATCATAGACACCTTTGAAATTAAACTCAAATCACATTTCTCCGGGCCCTTAAGGCTTCATTAGGGTTTTATGATGCAATTTATCAATGTCATGATTCCTTGATTGTGCACTTGATTTCATTGATTGTGATTTGCCTATGTTTAAGTATTTTAGACTTAGTCTAGTTTTAGAAAATTTGAAAAAAGACAAAAACAACCTGCGTGAACACTTAGTATTGGCTTATCTCTTAGGTTTAAAAATGAATTAAAAATTTGTATGAAACACGTTTAGAAAACACTCAACTTCGATGCCAAAAAAGCGTCGGTGGAAACACCGACGTAACCAAGTCCTAGACCCTAGATTTCCCTAGTTGCATAGAATCGAACAGTTTCTCCCAACCGTTCAATAATGTTCTCGATCTATCTTCCTCAAAGATTGGTGGCGACTCCATTTATATGTATACATACACATATCATCGATCACACTATGATCAAATTTGATATTCCTTCGTTACAATTTAGTATAAGCCTACTAGAGCCTGAGTTAATTTGAAATCACACACTAACCCAATATAATCTATCCTTTTTAAGCTTAAAATGACTCGTTATGACACAACAATTAGACGGAATAGCACGAAAAAATATTATATGCAATACGTTATATAATAGAATCAATATAAATTAATTTTCAATTAATTTGAAATGTAGGATGAAATTTCACAAAGTAACTACTTAATTATTTGACTTAAATGACAAAAATTGAGAAGAAAAATTATTTACAGGAACAAAAATTTTGTACAGTTACCAAAACGCGTTTTTGTTTTAGGAACAAAAATTTTGTGCGATTACTAAGTACGTTCTGATTCTCTAAAACTCATCCGAGGAATATAATCAAAAAAAACAATTCTAATCAAAATTATTTTTTGAATCAGAATCGTTGCCATGCAGGCTCTAATTACATTAAAGAAGTAAAGTGCAATCTTGATTTTGACTTTTTCTTGGATAAGGTTATCTCTTATCTATACGAAAGCGATAAGAAATGTTATCTCTTATCTTTCTTTTTTTTTCACTAAGTGTTGGATAAGATACAAAGAAGGGAAAACCAACTTAAATTTCTCCTTGTCAAGTTGGCAATGATAGAAGGGGCGGTGGATTTCAATGTATGTATGTATGTATGTATGTATGTATGTATGTATGTATGTATGTATAACGGAGAAAATACAAGCTTTGCAATAAGCTTGTATTTTTTCCATGTAAGCCTATGCAAAAGGCATTTTGAACATAGTTCTCTCTACTTTATATTTGTGTGCCTCTCACCAATTGCTTCTTCTTCTTTTTTAATCCTTCCCCATACCCTACGAGTGGTATAACCAGCGAGGTTTCGCACTTTACATCTGACACAAACATAGGGGGAGAAAATTGATACTAAAAGCAGAAAGTGGGGGAGCAAGATGAAAGGCGTTGTATTAGCTATGACTATATATGAGCTTGGAGCCGCAACGGTTTTGACATACCAGCTAATCAAACTGATCGGTACATAAAATTAGCACCTCGAACGTGAGGAGAATTAGAGCGCGGCATCGTTGTTGGTTCGAAACTAGATCATGAGATGGGAACCGACAAACTCGGATGTAATAGTGATTCTTGTGGTCTAATTGGTTAAATCGCATGCTCGTAGGTGCGCGTGCACCTAAGCCTGATGAACCTGACCGGATCAAGAATCATTCGTCTACAAGCTTTGGCAGACTAATGGTTATAAATGTATGTTCTTACGCCTATGCAAGGCTCATTACGTCCGCAAAGCATAGCTGATAACGGCCCTACAAACAGAGTCCAATAATCCCCAGCGTCCAAGATGGCGAGACCTCGTACTGGGACTTCAAGGCTAAACTCAACAAGAAGCAAACGTAGGACCGTGGCCTTTAGTGTCCAAGACAACATTGACTAAGAACTTTTCTAATCGATTGAGTTTCAACTCTACACTTTCTTTGGGTATGCATGACAACATTTTTGCTCTAGAAAATAATTTCTAATTAGAAATTGATTTTTCTACTTCTAAAGAGAAGTAAATTTTTTTTACTTTTTCAAGTGGCTTCAAAACTACTTCTAAAGTACGAAAAAAAATTTACTTCAGAAGTTTTGTTATGTGTGCCTAACCTTCCTCGAGAATTTTTCTTGGAGGATTCGACAAATTTCCATCTCGTGCATTTAGCACGGAGAATGGGCACATAGACCAAGAAGAAGCTAAGAGAAAATCGCCTTAAATGAAGAGCACCGCTCATTAAACAAATTTTTTTCTCTTTGGGCCGGACCATTGTACTAAAAAATCTGGTCCCGGGGGAGTTCGCCAAGTTTGATCTAAGTTCCAACTCCTCCGCGATCCTAATGTTTTCTGCATGCATAAAAAACGTGCGCATAACTGACGTGTCGTAGAAGACTTGAGAAATTGTGTCGGGCCCGTCTGATCTTCAACATCAACTTCCACGTTTTCCTCGGCCCTACTTTATCGGACGTGTCGGCGTCCAAGTCTAGTCCGTGACTCATGAGCCGAAACAAAAGGACGAACCAGCCATGTTACCTACCCCTGCTGACGGAGGCGATGACGATGACCCGACGATACTAAAGAGACCATCATCAAAATGCACGAAATTTCCAGTGCGCTTTTTCCACACGGCAAAAAGCAAGAACCTACTTCCTTTGAATCTTTAGCATTTGGTAAAAACAAACAGAATACTGTTTCGTCTTGTTCTTCCACTACCAGAATTCGGCTAGATATCATCTTCATTCACAGCCCAATAATCAAACTTATGCTTCTTTTCTAAAGAATATGACCCTATCATATCTAGGAACTCAGACATCTCGCACTGAAACAAAACAACCAAATCATGGCGGAAGAGAACGAGAAATCAAAAACCGAAAAGAAAGAAAGAACAAAAGGGGCAGACAGCAAACGGTAACTGGTAGAGCAACACTGATTCAAACTTGGGGCTTTTCCCACTTGAGGGGCGTCACCACTTCCCATGTGAAGTCGGGGTCGTCCCTCCCGAAATGTCCATAGGCAGCAGTCTTCAAGAACCTGCCGTTGCCGCCCCTCTTGAGATCCAGGTTGATGGCAATCATGCCCGGCCGGAAGTCGAAGTTCTCCTTCACGATCTTCAGGATCTCCTTGTCAGGGATCTTCCCAGTACCGTATGTGTCCACAAAGACGGACAAGGGTTCAGGAACACCAATGGCATAGGAAACCTGAACAATGCACCTCCTCGCAAGCCCACTGGCAACAATGCTCTTGGCAGCCTGCCTAACAATGTAGGCCCCGCTGCGATCCACCTTGGTCGGATCTTTCCCGGAGAAAGCACCACCACCATGAGCACCCCATCCACCGTAAGTGTCGATGATGATCTTACGGCCTGTGAGACCGGCATCGCCATGGGGACCACCAATCACGAAACGGCCTGATGGGTTCAGGTGGAAGATTGTCTTCTCATCCAGATACTTCTCCGGGATCACATGCTTGATGACATGTTCCTTGAGATCAGTAGCAATCTCATCGTTCGTGACAGTCTCATCATGCTGAGTGGAGATGAGGACGGTGTGGACGCGAATAGGGACCCTGGCGCCATTCTCATTGTAGTACTCCACAGTGACTTGGGTCTTCCCATCCGGCCTCAACCACGGGCAAGTGCCATTCTTGCGGACATCAGTGAGGCGGGCACCGAGCTTGGTAGCAAGCACATGGCTCAGAGGCATCAGCTCTGGCGTCTCATCAGTGGCATAGCCGAACATGTGTCCCTGATCACCAGCACCAATCTCCTCCGGCCGCTTGGTGAGATGGCCATGGACGCCCTGGGCAATATCAGGACTCTGCTGCTCAATGTTAACGAGGACCTTGCAGTTATCGGCATCAAGGCCCACATCATCGGACACAAATCCAATGCCCCTGCAGGTGTTGCGCACGATCTTCTCATAGTCAACATTGGCCTTAGTGGTGATCTCTCCAAACACCATGACCATGTTGGTCTTGGTGCAGGTCTCGCAAGCAACCTTGCTGTCGGGGTCCTGCGCCAAGCAAGCATCGAGGACTGCGTCGGAGATCTGGTCGCAGAGCTTGTCCGGGTGTCCCTCATTCACCGACTCGGAGGTGAATAGGAAAGTCTCCATTGCTTTCAGCTGAGAGCAAAATGGTAAAACCAAAATCAATATCTTTCAACAACCTTAAAGGGGGTTCTTGAATCTAGACCGGATCAAGAAATGACGGGAATGATACCAGAAAATGATTTTCCTAGAGAAACAATTGTCTAAGATCCCAGGAGGACTTTGGAATGTCAGCCTATCAAAACCAAAACCACAGGCAATGGACGGACAACATCGGGGCCAAACAGAACGCTGGAATCACGGTAACACATAGTAAATCGAGGATGAGACATGCTTATTAATTATGACCCGACTTCATCGAACTCAAATAACACGTCCACGCCACCTGAACGCTCTGGATACAAGCAAAATCAACGCTACACACACCAACCCTGCTGATTTCGCCCGGATCTAAACTAGAACCAATTCAAAACCGCTCCCTTCTCGCCTTCTACCATTTCGCAAGAATAGAATCAACAGCGAATGCGCTACACACTTCACATGAATCGTCTCAAAGCAGAGAAATGCGTCCGCCAACGAGAACAGCATCAGATCCACCATGCAAGCAAAACCCGAAACCCAAACCCTACTCGAGAAAACTCGCAGATCCGCCAAAATCAACATTGGAACTCACTCACCGACCGAATCACGTCACACCAAACACAACAAATGGAGAAAATCCCGGAGAAGACGCGATCATTACCTAGAGCCCGAGGGACGAAATTTCTCCGCGCCGGAACGAAACGGAAAGTTCGGCTTCGCGATCGGAGCAAGTGGCGAGGAACGAGACGGTGGGAGCAGGAAATTTATAGATGGTTGAGCGAGGAGAGAGGGAGTTAAGAGAGTGACTCCCCTGCGAACCGTGATTCGGGATAGATTCATTCATTTAGGGATCGGACGGGTGGAAAATGGTTTGGGAGGGACTGAGATTCGATCTCGGCCGTCGGTGTGGAGGGGAGTCTTTTGGTTGGACTGGGCAGTCGGTGGGCGCGTCGGCGGCCGGGACAAAGCCGCGTTTTATCGGGAGCGGCCGGTGGACGTGTCATCCCCCCGCCACCATCTCCCAGGCTGTCGACTGCTGTCTGAATGGATTTTTCCTTTTTTTTTCCTTTTTTTTTTCTTTTTGTGGTATTTTCATTGCTTTTATTGCAAAATTCTGCCAAAACGTCTCAGAGGAGATTTTTAGTTTTGCTTGGGAAATAATGGAAAATGATGGAAAATGATGGTGATTGAAAATTAGAATGGTAATTTTGACCAGAAAAAAGAAAATAGAATAGTAAATTTTAAGAATTTTGATTTTTCCGTGACAATGAAAATAAGGAATCCATTAAAAAGTAATTCATCTCTATACTTTTCGAACGCAACATCAGATACGGTTGAAAATAATAATAATAAGGGACAAGATTTGGATATCAAGTGTCATGAGGACACGAGAAAAAAGAGTTTTGAATTCGAAATTACCGAGTACTGCAGAAGAAGCATTAGCTGCCATTATGGATGAGAAATTTTTGACGATCTCATCTAATTAATTTTATATGTCTGTGCTTTTCATTTAAACTTTAAAAACGAAAATGAATTTCAAATATAAGGTAACATAAAATTAATTTCGAGCATGGATTGGTCATAAAATAAATGATTTGCACGTTATTGTGAGAAAAAAAAATTATGTGGAAAAAACATTTGATGATAACTGCTAGAATTTAAGTGATCTCTAATTCTAGGTCGTTGTTGTTGCTTAGTCAAAGGCGTGGGCGATCTCACCGTTCTCTAGTGAAGCTCACCCCCGCCGACTACTAGCAAGGGCAAACCTCCACCATTGCTAGGGAGGCACGACCTCGCCATCTCTAGTCGGTCACTTAATCTCGACAATCGATTGGAGCGAGCGGGAATGAAAGAATAAAAAAATAATAATAATAATAAGGGATAATTTCAAAAAAGGGCATGAAGTGCCATCATTTTTTCAAATAAAACCCTGAAGTGCTCAAATTATTTCAAAAAAAAGCCTAGTCGAAGGGCATTTTTGTCCTTTATTTTTTTTCTTTTTCTTTTTTATCCCCTCCCCTCCCCTGTCCCGGTGGGTAGCAGGCTACCCTTGCTTGGGCCGGTGTTGGGCTAGGGAGGGTTGTTCTTGCCGCCATTAAGCAAGTGCGGCCTTCCCGTAACCCGGGCGGGAGAGGGGATCCTTACCCTATACCAGTGTCATGCCTAGGTCCCACGTGCCAAGAATGTTGTCCGCTTTAAGCCGGAGCTTACACGATTTTTCTTTTTTACCTAGAAAAGGCCTCGTTGCAAGTTAATGACAAATGCCACACATATATAGTATTTCACCTCACACACCCATGCAATGTGGGATTCGATTCATCCCTTTCCCCTTCGCTATCCTAGAAGCTTGTCAGGAGCCGCTCCTTATCTAAGCCTTTCAACCCCGGCGACCACTCTCCTCCCTTATCGGACCGGGTCGTTACAAGCCTACCAGCTTCCACCTTTTTCATTCCCAAATCACACGGTAACGTTCCAAAATGTAACGCTCTACACGTGTCTTTACCATTGTTATCTTTCATATATTAATAGCATGCAGAAGCATAATAAAACTTTCACGTCATCATCCCCGATGCATCATCCCACGAGTTTACCAAATACATAAGCATCATTTATTTTATAACACTAGTTTACCAAATATACATAGCATAGTTTTTATATTACAAGCATTGATAGGCAAACATCATACAAAATACATAGACCTAGGAAAATGTTTAGGGTCGCCTATCCGCACTACTTCACTTCTCCATTGCCAAAAGCCTGTCTACATAATCATCGGTCATCCAACTATGGATCAACGATTTCACCCATCGGTGGGTCATTGTTGCCAAAACCTGTCGGACCATCAAAATCCATAATTAGTCCTACCAAATCGCCCTTAACGTTAAAATACTAGGCAATATAAAGATGTGGAACCCATTCTGCAAGTCCAATGTTGAAACATACAATAGAAGTACACTAACTATACACTACAGCTTGTTTGGGAACAAAAATATCTTCATAAGCGTATTCTACATGTACCACGGCTCCAAAAAGTGGCAATCGATGATCCATTCTCCATATCTAAAAAATAAAGGGATGAGCCGAGACCCAATAAACGAAATCTCTAATTCTAACTTTGGTAATCCTCTTACCGCTCAATTTGATATTCACAATTACAAGCATTCAAAGTAAAAAGTTATAGAAGTGCAGTATTATGGAAACGTGATAAACAAAAATCTATATCATCCTTCATCAAGCAAGCAGAGTTTATAGCATGTTTTTCGGTTGCTACCCAAGCTATTTGGCTCCGGAATCTCATTAGGGAGTTGATCACAGGTGACCTTGTTGATAGGTCCATACAGTTATATTGTGACAGTAACTCTGAAGAGTTATTTATTAACAATAACAGAGATATCAAGGGGTCTAAGCATTTGGAGGTTAAGTTTTTTATCATAAACATAACCAATGAGAATGGTGACATTACAGTAGAGCATATTTCCATAGATGATATAATTGCGACCCCACTAACTAAAGGTCTTCGCCCTTGTATATTTAAACGACATGTCATAAGCATGGGCTTAGAAGCATCATGGGGTGCTACTACGACATATCATTTGTTAGGCTTAGAAGCATCATTAGATGCTATTGTTTAGTGGGAGTTGTTTTGTGTTTGCTCTAATAAAGTTTACATTGTGTTTTATTACATTTAGTAATAGTTTTGATATGTATTGACTCTTTTACATTCACTATAGTGTTTATGGAAGTATTGTTTTCATATTGACCACATATCCGTCTAAAATCTCAAGGTGTTGTGTAAATCTTGAGTAATGGCAAAAGCATTTAATTTTTGCCCATATGCATATATCTTGTTACGTACAAAGTATAGTTAACTATAAAAGGAAGACATATTGTGGATTTATTGAAACATAAGGATATTCTCTAGTGGCACATCGGGTTTCGTGACATGTAAGGAAAGAGAATAATGACTAACAAAGAGGGTAACACATAAAATTTCTCTATTGTTTAAGGTATTATTCGTTTGCCACACTACAACATTAAATCCATATCGGTAAAGCTATAAGTATTTGTGACCATGGATGGTTTTGTGTTTTTTGATGCGATTACTACCATGATTCGGTGTTTGAAACTTAATGGTATCGGATTGTCTATTAAGAAATTATCTCTAAACCAATATAAAGATGCGCATATACAGTACAATTTTAATTAATTTAGCCCAAGTTAGAGAATGTAAGAGTTTTTCTAATTGTGGCCTGAATTAACTAATTGGTATGACAAAGTTAAGAAATAAAGTTTCTTATTTAGTCTAATATGGGACTAGTTAGTGAGAGCCGAGCTAAGCCCGATCCATAATGAGAGGGTCAAGTTACAAACTCTATAAATGAAGCTCAAGTCACTCCTCTAATCCTAATGTTCACATACCCTCACACAAAGAGCCATCACGGAACGCGATACGTGAAGGGCGCTCTCGTTAAAGCCAATGATTCGAGGGGTTATAAAGAAGAAGCTCTTGACTATCGATTCATCATAATTTGTATCAAGAATGATGAATCCCAATTAAGGTGTGTAAATTCCTCTACTTTAATAGTGTGATTCGAATATCTGAATGTGATAATCTTGAGACGCCGCTTAAGGTAATAATCGCAATGGCCATATTCGTTGTAGACATAAAAACGTTAAGCGGTTGGTCTCGCATGGAATAATTTTTTTAGAATTTGTAAAGTCAAAGGAAAACATTGCGGATCGCTTGCAAAAGGTTCTTTGAAAGAGCAGGTAAACTGTGCAACAAGGGAAATAAGATTAAAAGCCTTAATCTTATCGGTGTACGTAGGTCGGCCACGTGAAATCGCGGGAAACATTTGAAAATTCTCGAAACCCGTTAACTTATAAGAAAGCCTTCATTATTGGGACCTCGATCGAGCCGTCTCCCTTGGTAGTAAGTGTCGGTCGACCGCTCAAAAACAACGACCCACCACGAGCTGCATCTACCTGCGTATGTGCGCAGCTGCTAGACATCGTACGTGGGTGGTGCGTGGGACTCTCTCGTGTCTTAAGGAGCAAGCTTTGCGCAATCAATCACGGCGCCCCGTTCAGCCAACCCCATGTGGGCGTTGCTTCATCCAGGGCGTTTCCCCTGTAGATCCGGGGATGACAGCTCCCATGTTCTCGATCATGTGAAAGAGAGAGACTCTCACCGACATGTGTCGAAGAGCACGATGTGACATGTTTTGATCATTATTGTGCTAGCTAAAGTTTGAGATAGTTAGATGTTTTTATATATTCAGATTGCGACGGCGACGGCGACGGCGAACGAAAGAATCGTCTCTTGCCACCAAGATGATCGGTCGTCAGAAGGTCTTATTCGGCCGCTAGAGCCTCTAGCAATCCGAAAGTTTCGTCGGGTCACCGGAACCCCCTGACATGAGAATTACATGGGACCAAACATGGCGGCTACCCAAAGACACGACGAGATCGCCGTGGTCAACATTTTCAACTGCCAAATTTTTCGAGATTGGTTCCTGGAATCTGACTTCTGGCCACCAAATTGCGAGGTTTGGTTGCTGGAAATGGAGGAGACCCGCTTTCCATAATCGAATCCTGAATCCGTTTATGTCTCGCTAATCAGATAAGACGTGAGCTAAACATCATAGTAAATCAATCGAATACGAATAGCATTGTACATAGGTGTACGTGCAATTCACACATGCGTCGCTTTCTTTCTCAATTGTCATTTTCGTATGTGCCCAATCTCAAATGAGGAAGAGAGAGAGAGAGAGAGAGAGACGGGCACTCTATGCTCTCGGATCGATGCATCTCTCTCTATCAGAAATTAGGAGGAGCGTTGGGCATAATCCGAACATGCAAAAACCTTTTTTTAAGTAATTAAATCATGTCATAAACGAGCAAAAATGAACTACGTTTAGGTTTTTAACTGGAGAATTATAAAAATAAAAAAAAAGGTTCTAAATCTATTGTAATTGCGTCAAATCGGTCAAAAAATTTTTTTTTATCATTTCGATCCTAAACTTTTTGCATTTGTATCAATTCAATCCATCCGACCGATTTTAGCCGAAAATTACTGACATGACAATTTTTACAAATAGATTAATATTTTTTACTTTTTTTTTTGTTCTTTTTTTTTTCTTTCCTATCTTCTTCAACCTCCGAACAATCCCCGAGGTGCGGCGACTCGTGGGCCTCAGGCGAAGCTCGCCCTCATTGAGCCCTAACAAGGGCGAGCCCGACCTAGTGACAGTGAGGTCGGACCTCACCATATATTGATGATGTTAGCCTCGTCGTCACCGTCGGGCGCTAGCGAGGCCGATCTCACCCAACCTCACCAAATCCGAGCGATGCCGACCTTGTCCAAGGACGAACGGGGTCAAGCCTCGCCAGATTTGGACAAGGCCAACCTCGCCAGTGGTTGGCAAATCACTGGACCTCGGCAACCAATGGAGGTTGAAGAAAATATGAAAAAATAAAAATAAAAAATAAAGATATTATTAAAAATTGTCACATTAGGGCCAACCAGCAAAGCCGATAGACTGAATTGGGCTCCATTTGCTCATCCGAGCAGGCCGCGGCCCAAAAGAAAGGGCCCGAGGGCCAATCTTCTCGCACCGACGGCGGAATCTTCTCATGTCATATCCTTATTATTCCCTTCGCATTCCAGCTCATCCTCGCGTTCAACGCCATGCACGGTCCAACACGAAACGTGGAGGAGCGACGTCGTTTCGGGGGTCGGTGTTTCCACGTCACACGAAGCTCGTCTTGGTAGTTTGAGCTGTCTCTCCCGCAACCGAATTTTTTCGTTCTAGACTCCCCAACCCCAACCTTCTCTGTCATCGCACGTCTCCTCCTCTTCATCTTCTTCTTCTTCTCTTCTTCCTCTTCTCCGGGCATCTCTCTCTCTTGCTCTCTCTCTCTCTACAACTCCCAACTTCTCTCTCTAGCGCGCATTTCGCACTTCCTCTCTCTAGCTCCGTCTCCGCCTTCGCCTTCGCCGCCGCGACTCCTCTCGAACCGGTCCGTATGGGGATTGCCAAGACATTCAAGGACGAGTTCTCCTTCGGTTCGTCTCTTGTCTTCTTTGCCTTTCTCTTGCTTCCTTCGATTTTTCTCTTCGTGTTCGTGGATTTTCCCGTGGCGAATGACTCGATTCGGCATTTGTCTGGGTGTTCTCTGTGTTCTGTCTCTTGGTTTTTATGATGAATTGTGCGATTCTGATCTAGTTTTTTTTGTTTTTTTGTTTTTTTTTGTCCCGATTTCTCGCGGCGGAGTAGATAAGCGCTTGGAAGAATCCAAGAGTATCATTGCCAAGTATCCCGACAGAGTTCCTGTAAGTTTTCTGATCGATTTGCTCTACACCGAATTGGCTTCTGCTGCAAGTCAGCGTGTTTCGTATCGCGATCTGTTGGATTGTGAAGTCGCAATGCTCGTTTCGAACACTCAAGATGTCTTCGTGCTTTTCTTTCTTTCTGGATATGTGCGATTGTTTTGTGTTGCTAAGTCAACGTGTTTTGGACGGCTAATTGATTTGACCGTGAAGGAAGAAATTAAGCCCCGTCAGAAAACTTGGAGACCCAGTAGCGTGGGTACTTTTGAAACAGGGTTCTTTGGCTCTGATTGAGATGTTGGAACTGTTTGAGAGGGATGGGGTAAGGCGTGTGTGTGTTCGTTAGGAGTTCAGGATGCGTTTGGTGTGGGAACGTGGATGGAAGAGGGTTGGACATATGAAGTGAACCCTAATGCGTAATGAATTGGAATGGTTGCAATCGTTCTATGAAGTCGATCCATGGATGATGAGTTTGGTGGAAGTTTCTTGCAGATATCGAAGTGACTTGGTCATGAAGAAATGCGGGGTTTCCTGCATTAGGAATGGCCAGTATGCAATTAGATTTAAGAGGGCTAAGAGGAATGAGCTGAACACATCTTGCGGATCTTGTTGCTCCTTCCCATTGTAGTGACCGACTGTTAGTTCCCAATCTCGATTACCTAGATATGCTTCCCCCGTTCAGAAATTGAATATACCTCGGGATTTCTGATTATTCTATTTCCTGATGTTAGCGATGTACATTAGTCAAATAGTGCGGATCATGTCGCTTCTCCTCATTGGAGTGACCGCCCACTGTTAGCTTGTAGGAATCAAACTGTTATAGTTGTATCTCCAACTTGGAAAAATAATATACTTGTACTCATGCTTTTCCGATGATTTGACCGCGGCAATTGTTGTGCTTTTTTCGGGTGGAAACTCAATGTCCCTTGCAGCTTATCAGCGTTAATTCTGGTTCTTCTTTGTAGGTGATCATAGAAAGATACTCGAGGACCGATCTGCCAGAAATGGAAAAGAAAAAGTAATTCTCCCTGCTTGACTTTGCTTCCTTACTGTAGATAAACTGGCAAGCTTTGTTCAACATTTGTTTGGGGTTAGGCCAAAGTGATTATAAACTTATGAGTACATCATGTTCAATCATCGCCTCTTTAAGTCTTCATGGTCGATCCTATTCCCAGATCTCAAGTCAAGTCTGTTGAATACTTGTAAAGAAAAGCATTAGCATCTCATCCACATGATGAGTGTCCCTTGTGTTTCTGAATTGGATGCTTTTTTCTGGGAATGGTGAACCTTGCTTTGGCGAATTCTAATACAAGAACATTAAGTTCGTGTTTGACAGAGAATCTACATATGTTCTCATGTCAGACACACGACGAGTTAGCAACTTTGTCTTACTATGCTTTCTTTTCTACCCATATTATTGCGTAGATTTCTCGTCCCTCGCGACATGTCGGTGGGTCAGTTCATGCACATTTTAAGTAGCAGGCTGCACTTGACCCCGGGGAAAGCTCTATTTGTATTCGTCAAGAACACCTTGCCACCAACAGGTAATGTCCAGTCATGCACAATGTGCATTCCAAATCTTTTGCATCTCTTGCATTTGGATAAAACTTGCTAATCGGTTAATTATCTTTCAATTTTTACAGCAAGTCGGCTGGACCTCATTTATCAGTCTTTCAAGGATGATGATGGCTTTCTGTACATGTGCTATAGCAGTGAGAAGACCTTTGGCTAAGCTGTACAAATGACTCCCATGCAGGTCCCCTTCCTTTTAGTAAATGCTGGGGACCCCTTAACTGGAATAACCTGTCCATTCTCTCAGCACTTTGAAATTGTAAATTATGTAAATTTGTACATTCTGTGATCCAATAAAGATGAAGGCGGTGCATACTGCGCCTCGACCGATTAATGGTTCTAACTTCTCAAAGAGGAGAGCTCTCTCTTGTCAGGCTTTATGCACCCATCATTTGCCTCCAGTGTATATATCTACTAGAGTAAATTCTTCAAAGAACACAGTATCGTGGAAATCCAAAATAGAAGAGAACGCAAGTTAAGAAAGCTCGTATGGTGAGTGTTCTCTCTTTTGAGGCCGACAATGCAGGGAAAACCTTGGAAACATATAAATGTAAATACAGTTTGTTCTGTCGCTCCAATCATGAGGAAGAATTTGAAATTTAAGTCGCATCCATAACTAAGCCACAAAAGCTAGAATATGCACTTCCCCGGAGAACCAGACACGAGAGAAAAGGGGAAACAAAAAAGACTCGCTTACAGAGCGATCCCCAATGAAATTGAACGAGCAACAGTAAGTAAATCCATCATCAAACAGACGACCCGTCAGGTTTAGGCCTTCTGTACCCCAGGCTGACCAGCTTCTGTATTAATAGTCTCTCAGCATCTGCCTGAAAACCCAAAAGGAAGGATATTTATGTATAGACGTAAAATAGAGAGAGAGAGAGAGAGAGTGTGTGTGTGTTAACCTCAAGCATGGGGTTATTCTTCGGGATATTGCAAGCGAGGATGATGTTGAGACCCGTCTTTATGACTGAGAGGCAAAAAATGTTACCCAATGGAGCAAAGGATTAGTCATATATATCATAGACGAGTTGTTACCTAATCTTCTAGCAATGCCAGATCCTGTATTATCGGAAGCTCCACCGAGTATAGAAGTCACGCTAACAAGGTTGGCCTGTGCAATCAGAGGAATCATCAGTCCGTGAGAGGGGTTGTACATATGTTCAACAACCGCACCCTGCAACTTACAGGTCGTGTAGATGAAGCTGCATAGAGACGTCCAAGCTTTGAAGAGTTACAACCTATCCAAGCATAGATCTACAGTCACAAGAAAGGCATAATGGTCAATGAATAAAAGCAATGAGAAGCAGCTAGAACTAGTAGCAAATCCTATTGGAAACAAAGTTCATGTATGTTATTATCAATCTCAATGAAGTTGAACAGTACTGTAATATCACCAACAACTGTTGTAGATGAAGAAAAATTAAGCCTTCATAGGCGTGCCTCTGACAGAAAACCTTAAACTATAGCGTAGCTAATATAAGATGGACCTTCTTTTTTCTCTTTGATCGGACATAACATGGCATATGGACAAAGAGCTCCAATAAAATGCCACTAGCAAACAGCATCAGTCATTGAAGATAATCATTATATCTACCTCAAAGTCTCCCAATCAGCAAGTACTGCAGCTAAAATTCAGGTCATACAAGGAGAAATTAGCTTTTTTCACTTTTTAATCCCAGTAGAAGAAACAGAATCTCACGCACAGAGTTAGACAAATCTCCTACACCATGCATGTTGCAGACTAAAAGTCCAAGAAACTCTCAACACATTGCATCCAACAGAAGGATCAGTGAGCACAAATGAAGTATCAAACAAGAACAACACATTCATCTCATTATTTTACCAAGCACCCTATTGTGGACGTACCCTAGTATTAACATTCTAAAATCACATTTTCCCAGTAATTCCTCGCACCAGATTTTCTATATTACAGTACCAATAACTAAGTCTAGCACATTGAATGCTTGGAAGTTCCGCCAATCCACAAGCAAATGATCGGGCTATGCTAAGTCCACAGATTCCCAAATAACATCTAAATGAAAAGCTGAACCAAAAACATGCAGTTTAAACCTCCAATAAAATCGCCGTCTGTAGCTTTACCATCTCACTCAAAAGCACTGTAAAGTAAGACTAAAAGCAACATTAGGAGAGAGAGTTTCCCAACTAACCTGCTTTTGGAGGCGGATTATTTGAAAATGAAGAGTCGAATCGTTGACAACTTCACTGAAGCACGTGATCTGAATACCACCATCATTCTCGGAAACACCTTGTTGAGTATCCTCGGAGATTGGGGCCGAGTTGCACGAGTCACTTAAATTCAATCCATCAACACCCAAATCATCATGAGCCATTACAAAAGAGACTATTCAGTTCAGTGCTCGCGATGATTTAACCTACAAGACTCCAGCAAGAACTCGCCCTTGGTAAGGTTCTTCTATGCTCAACCAACAAAATCCCCAAAGCAAACAGGGACCGAAAAAAAGTTGCATACATGGTCAAAATATATTTATTGGTATTAGTTAGTGGAAAATCTGTCAAATGGATAGGTCAGTGTAGGATTTGGGTGGGTCGAAAATTAGACTGACTCAACTTAACCCATTTTTGCGTGAGAAAACTTTAAGGACTTATATCCAACACCATTCGTCGCCTATACATTGCTTTTGAATATGGAAATAGCATACATAACAAAAAAACTAATCAATTGAAACCATATTCCACTTCTCTTTCTCATAAACTTCTAGCACATTGCTCCTAGCTATTTTCCTTCACACGTGCTTCACAATGAGTTGAGGTAACTAAGCAACTCACTAATAGCTCATCCTATACAAAAGTGATGGCACTCTTGTTAGCATTTCTCTAAACACAGATCGGTCAAAGTACCATCATTCTCGCATTTTAAATCCTCCTTCTTTATTCTTTTTATAGTCATCCGTCGATTTTTCAAATTCAGACCATGACGGTATAATCGAAGTGCATCTTTTCGATCTTTTAGGGGCAAATAGAGTAGTTTTCCTCGTCCTCATGAACTAAGAAGTAATCTCTACGTGTCTCGAATCTTTGGGCAGTTGGGTTATCTCCCTGATCGTTACCTCTTGAAACGTCAGTTAATTAGTGAATGGACACATGAGCTAAAACAAGTTATAGATGACGAGAGAAAAGACAAGATATTGAACTTCTATCAAACATTGAAACAAACGCTTGGTGTGCAAACTCGGGGAGCCACCGTATGCTTAAGAAGGACACCAAATCGCCTCCGCAGATCACCGAAAAGAACAACCGAATCATGGCAACCCGACAAAGGAAAACACGCGACGGGAGAAGCACAGGGAAATGGTCATTGGTGCAGTACGTGCAAATGTGTCGACCATGCCAGAACGAGAGTCGAAATAGATCCACGACCACCATCAGTAAGGATGACTGGACAAGACGCGAACCAAGGCACGAAGAAAAGACCTGAGGAAACTGGCGACGCACCTGTCACACCGTCCCGAGCTCGGTGGAGGACGAAGCGAAAGCCGTCTCGCGAGCACGAATTTCCCAGAGAGTATTTTTGGAGGAGGAGGAGGAGGATGATTGATGAATTTATTTATGTCATTTTTTCTTTATCGCAATGATTATGTTTAAGTATATAACAAAAAAATGTTAAAAATAATATAACAATATTAAAAAAAATAAAGAATAATACTATAGCCACCAGGGTAAGCATGTTATTTATTTTAAAAAAATAAATAATTTAAAAAACGCAATATAAAAAATAATTATTTGTAACACTTACAAAAATAAATAAATAAAAAATATTTTCATTGTATACACGGCAATGTTTAGACATGAATTGGTATTGATAATAAAAAAAATTATTAACTAATTATTTTAAGTTATATGAATGCTAATTTTAATGAAATTTTGCAAATAGAGGTATGAAGTAGTGTTATTTTCTCAAATAAAGGTTTAAAGTGGATATAAAGTCTCAAAAATGGGCCTAATCTAAATAACATTTTTGCCATTTCCTGCTTTTGTGTGTGCTTTTTATTTTTCAATTTTTAAAAATATAAAAAAAAGAAAAAAAAAAAAGAAAGTAAAGGAAGATGAAGAAAATGCCGTGGAAATTATGCTTTTTTTGAGATTCCGTGGCCATTCAGGATCTTATTTAAAATAAAATTTACTTTAGACTTTTCTTTGGAAAAATGGTAGTATTTTAAATCCTTATTTGAAAAGGTTCGATTTATATTCTTATTTTTAAAATTTTTCCTCTTTTATGTCTAAACAAAAAAAAATCTTAAAATCGGACAAAAACATATTAATGTCTCGGTAAATTATTTCGTTTCGACAAATGATTTCATGAAATGCCCCGTTTCTTTTTTTTATGCGTTCATTACAAAGGGATTTGGCCCGAGGGTCAGTAGCGGTACTCGCGGATTGGGGCCCCGATAATTAAAAACTGAAAAATGATTAAAATTTTTGTGTCGGTAGATTCCAGAACTAACGCGCACGCGGGGGAAGGTTGCGACGAGTTCACGAGACACATTGACCACAATACCCCTTCAATAGTCTCAAATTTCCAAACAAACCCTCCACCATGTACGGAACGACCATACAAAGGCAAGCTCCCGGCCTCTCTCTCTCTCTCTGCTCTCTCACTCGTTCCTTCACACCGACGCATTTCATCTCATATCCGCATTTCATTTCAAGATCGGTCTCGAGCGCCGATGGGGACGACGACGGCGACGGCGACGCAAGCGTACGGCGAGCCGTGGTACTGGGACAAGCGGTACGAGACCGACTCTGGACCGTTCGATTGGTACCAGAAGTACCGCTCCTTGGCGCCTCTTGTCAATCTCTATGTTCCTCGCGGAGATCGTGTCCTCGTCGTCGGATGCGGTAACTCAGGTACGCATTCTCCATCCCCGTCGCGATCTCTCGTAGGAATGTTGTTTCGGTTTTTAGACGACGTTTGATGAGTTACCTGTGAAACGATCCTTCGCGCGGCGTCTGGTTTCTTGAGATGTTGGATTTGCTTTGTGAGCAATCTAGATGGCGCGAGGGGGTGGCACGCCGATGGATGTGTTTGGATGGAGCTTGATCGCGCTGGGAACATCGTGTTGTACTTCGGATTTACGTGTGTTTCAATTGATGCGCGATTGTTCGCATACGATGTTGCCTTATGTTATGCCAGCTGCGATTTCATGCACTGTAAGCCACTTGATGGACATTTTGCGAAATGCGATTGTGTGTAGAGAAATGTGACGCCTATAATTAGCAATATCAGGGTTCAAGTCAGACGGATATAGATACTTTATTTAGATTTGGCACGGCATGATAACGATAGTTACGGCAAAAAGCACGAATTGATTGATGCATTCGACTTGGGTCAAAGTTATCTCTGTAATTTACACGCTGGCTGCAGAATTTAGCGAGGGTATGGTGGATGATGGTTACGAGGATGTGGTGAATATCGATATATCATCCATCGTGATTGAAGCTATGCAGAAGAAGTACTCTAATCGACCTCAGCTAAAATGTATCTTTCATGGCAGCTTTCAAATTTATCATCCTCTTCTTTTTGTCCACAACGCGACCTTCAGTAGATTGGAATGCATCTTGTACCTTTTTAAACTCGTTAGTCGTTTCCCCTACTAGAAGTAGAATGTGACCAGGATTAGAAGATGCTGAAGGAAATGGCGGATCATCCATTGGAACATACAGGAGAGTGTGTAACTGCTTGCTTCGCCTACAATTTGCCTAAATTTTCCTTCATTACATAGTAGATATGAAAATGGATGTTCGAGAGATGAGCGGCTTCGATTCATGTTCGTTCAACGCCGTGATTGATAAAGGTACTTCATTGATTACTTCCTTCAATATGATCTTTCCATTGATTGCCTCCGTAATAAGGTTAGTCAAATCATCTGCTGATTTTGTTTCTTGTGGTATGTTCCAGGTACCCTAGATTCTTTACTGGTGAGTGCAGCATGTGAATTTCTTTCATGTGCCAAAGTTGATTACTGACTCTGATGTTTCTTGTGCAGTGTGCACATAATTCTCGGCAAAATGCTGCTAAGATGCTCGAGGAAATTGGGAGGTATACTGAACTCAGTGAACAAACACACTCGACTGTTTTGCATGTGTTCAGTGTTTTTCTTGATTTCTTCACCATTATTGAAGCAGTCAATGACAAACTATAGGGTCCTCAAGGATAAGGGCATCTATATTCTAGTAAGCACATCCCTTACAGATATCACTTTTACTCCTCTATGCTTCTTTTCTTAGTCTGGTATTTTCTTTCCAGTAGCCTGATTGCATGTGAACTAAATGCTGATAACTACTGTCATGGATGTAATTACTCTCATGGATGCTGCAGATTACATATGGAGCTCCAACATACCGGTTGAATTTGTTGAAAGAAACCGGCTCGTGGGCAATAAAACTTCACGTGATAGGTCAGTCAAAAGAAGCTGTTGTTATCACTTACCTAAAATTCAAGGTGGTCTTCTCTGTTTAGGGAAATACCACATACAGACTCTCAACGTATTGCTGTTGGCCTTTTTCCTTACCGCTGATACAATGGGGGCGAACAATTGAGCTGGTCAAACTAGGAACCGAACCAAATTGGCCTTGTCAATCGAGTCTTTGCCGTTTCACAAGGGCAACGCACGGGAGTGTGGGTAAAAGATTTGGGAAGCGGTGTTGACCGGTTCCATCCACAATTTTGTGAACCGTCAATTTTACCCGTCAATTGTGATCGGTTTGAAAGTGAGTCGGTTTTGAAAAATTAAAACTGAGAGCCAAATTGGTTATAGTTTGAAAAGGCCTGGAACCGATCTGGAATTCTAGATTGGTTCCCAAGTCTACTAGGGCCCTATTTGTTTTGTAAAAATCACATAATTGATATTACATACTCAACGGTAATTTTAATATATATTTTTACTTCATAGTAAAACATAGACACAGGGATCAAACTTCCCAAGTTTGACATCAATGATTTAATTACTAGCCAAAGATAGTTAACACAATATTTTTTCCTAAATAATGACGATACTTAAATTTGTTTAGAATTGAGTGTAGAGCCAATTCCGAGTCTACCCTGAAACTGGCTAGCTAGATTCCAAGCCAACTGCTAGGGGTATCGACTCGGTTTTCATTTTCAAAAACTAGAAACTGACTCTAGTGGAATAGGTTTTAAGCTTTTAATCTTGAACCTGCCCATCCTAAAATTGATCATTCTGATTGGCATGATGCCATCTGGAAAGTCTAGAAATTGGTTTATAGTGTTAAACAAAGTAATAAGGTCGTCCAGTCTTCACTTGCTTGTTGATGGCATGCAATGAGGATTTGACGTGTCATTGCTTGCACGGTGTGCAAACCATATAGTATGCTCTAAGCTGCTTCTAATGGATTATGCATAGATTTTCGTCCCATCAGTTGATTGGCAATGTCACACCTGTTGTCAATTCCATCATGCAAAGCGATGTCCGTGTTATTGAGAATTATGATGTCGGTATGTCTTAGATTCATTCTAACATGTCTGCAGAAAAGCTTGTTGGAAAATCTGACCATATATGGGAGCTAAACAACCCTGTCCCCATGGACAATGAAGAAAACCCCACGGAAACATTGTTGGGCAGAAATCCTGACGTTCACTACATATATGTTTGTACTAAGGTAAGGTTGGTTAAGATGATCTCAATCACCTAACACAAATGATTTCGCTCACTTGTTGGAGAGACCCATCCGAGCAAGATGACTTCACCTCATGACGGTGCCACATGAAGCCGTCCTTTTTCAAGTACGTTAATATTATCATAGCCTCCTCGTTTTGTTCGTTGTTCGTGCAGGTTAGCTCTACCGTGCACCTAGGAGCATGAAGGGGATGTTGTGCGAGGGTAATGTAGTCATTTAACCATTCTATGTTGTACTTTGTGACAGAAGCAGTATATGTACAGCCTCCCGAAAGTTTGGATGTGTTTGCGTTATGAGACTTCCTATTTTAGCAGTTGCTTTGGTTTGAGAGTTTCATGGTGATTTTGCAAATCCTAGGGTGCTGGCTTTTGGTGATAATTAGATGGGACAGTGTGTTATTTGTCCAAGTCCAGGCATACTATTGAATCTCGCACGGACATCTCTTCACTCAGTTCCTGATTGAATATTTCCTTAATCAGCAAAGCTCGAGCCGACCTTTATCAGCCCAATCAGAGGGCCGTCATGGCTTCATCCATAGGCACATCTAAAAAAGTGCCATTAAGGTAAGTAAAGGGGGATATTGATATCTACAAGCATGGAATTGGATCCTGAACTTTTTAAATGATAGGGAAAATTATCTAATTCAATCCTGAACTTTTTTAATTTGTCAATTTAGTCCAACCCTTACACGAAATTCCGACGTCATTATTCTGGTTTATTAGTAAATTGATAAAGTTGAAAAAGCTTATTATTGAGTTGGTATTAGGTTTATTACTCGTTCGACAATTTCTCCTCAAATGGTGACCTCAGACATTTCTCCTCAAATGGTGACCTCAGACAAAGATGACAAAGTGATGAGAAAATCAATTTAGACCCAACAATACAGGCAAAAAATAAAAATAAAAATTAAAGCCGACTGCAAGCTGATTATTCTAAGAGTACCTTGAAAACCGATCTTGAGCTTCAAAGAGATGCCCTTGGCAGCATGTTTTGGCTCCACAATCAATCGGACTTCCCAATGACGATTAGAATTTTTGTCTTCTCTGATACAATGTAACATAACCCAAGCAACGCGACACAGTATTTTCACAATTAAATGATTACTAAAACGTGGGATCAAGCTTAACGCCCAATATTTTACGAATTTTCCAACACTCCAATCACCAGAAAACCAAGGTACGTGTGAATTCCCAGGAGATCAGCAACGAGGCATGCGAACGAAAGAATAATCCTTGCCAGAAGAGTAAAAGAATCTGGACTTGCAGCAGCATGACTAATCTGCAAAGAACCGAAAAATTCAATCAGCACGGCTATGTCAGCCTATACGCTATCTACCAATGACAAAAGCTCGTGGAAGAATCTAGTTGTCCAGCCACACTTACAGGTCCGTTCGCTATACGGTAGGAAGAAGAATCAATTTATCTACGGCACATACCTTTTGATAAATACATAACCAATTTTTTCTTGATTCGTAGGAATCAAGTTCGAAAGATAGATCTCCAGAATGTACAGACTTGTGCCTAGGCCGACATTCTTATCCAAAAAGATTGGCCATTGCACAATTGGGAGGGCTTCCAGGCCATCAGCATTTACATTCTGCTTCCTGTTAAGATGCTTTTGTCATCTAGATCAAAATGAGGGCGGCAAATAGTCAATGCAGCACATTGAGTGACGTGTTTACCTGATCACCTAACCGAGCCCTGTTCACAGCTTTTGCCCTATAAACGGGTTCCACGAGAAAGTTGATAGTGAGAAAGCTCAACATTCCGACGTGAAATTTGCTTTTCTGAATCTACTGACCTCTTAGTAGAAGCGCTAGCACCAACTAAAGAACCATTCTCCTAATAATTAGGCAGGAAACTTCAGTGATCAAACAGGACTAGCATTTTGTGTCAACTGCCGGGTGTTATGGAAATGTGGAGATACCTTAAATTTCAACCTGTGCTGCAGTGGCTTTTGGTTGACCTCTGCACAAAGTGTTTTTACCATCTCATCCAGTTCAGCCACTTTCCTATTTAGATTAGTTTTGTCCATCTGTGAATGAAAAAAAGAGCTTCAATATGGAATAATGTTTTAGCTAACAACAATGTCCCCCTACTAGAGGTACCGGACCTTCAACATTTCGTTCTGTGCCGAAAGTAACTGATCCCGCTGTTGAAGTTGCTCCAAAGTCATCTGTGCAGCAAACAAATCTGCTTCTCTGCGGCTTACTTCCATCATGCAACTAGAGCAATAGGATAAAACTTAGGACAAATGTAGGACATAAAAAGCAAAAGAAAAAGAAAGAGCAAGAGATGGAAAATCATGTCTCAAATTTTCATATAATAGACAAAGTATGCAACCACAAAAAGACCAGACGCATTACCTAAGAAATCTCATGCTGCATTTTTTTCAGAATTACCACAGGAAAGATCAATGAAAGACTATTTAAATTGACCAGAAAATAGACTAACCTTTCTGTTTCCTTAACTAGATCGTCAATCTGCTTCCTTAACTTTAAAACTTCTTGCTCCTAAACAACATAGACAGCAGTAACATATCTTTTAGAATGATCAAATGAAGCGAACAGTAAATGCAAAAGGTATATTTTAACCACCTTTGCGTGGAAATCTGATGTCTGCTTGTTAGCTACTTCAACTAATTTTTGCACCTGGTGCTGCTCTATCAAGTTCTGCATAAAAAATCACAGGTTAGAGATGCAGAAATGGTGAAATCACCAGTTTCATGTATAGAAAAAAACTTACAGCATAGTTTGTCATGTCTAATTTGACACCGAGTAAATCCCGAATGACATCATGAGTCATGCTCTCTGCTGCAGCCAGCCTAGAGTTGAGCATGCATACCTGATGCATCATAGGCTGAGTTTATATTTGTGGATTACTTACTATGGATCAAAACTGAGGAGACATGAATCGTGATGGAGCTTTGTTACCGATATAAATGATGTATCACTAGAATGAAAGAAAATAAAGTCCTGTGGAGGTAGACCATTAGGACTTTGGACCTCATATCACTAAATTAAGAACACCATTTGATACAAGGGATTGTATTAAACCACAGAATTAGGAGACACGTGAGATTCTTATCCCATTCACATTCATTAGGCTAGGGGTGAGATGGAAACTACTTAACCTCCTGCTGCTGATTAGCTGCAAGTGCCTCCAACTCCTGGATGTGTAGCTTTGCGACTGACAGTTCATGATCCTTCTCCAGGTTTGTTTGCTGAATTAGACTTGAAATGCATCTGAATGGGGAGCTGGAGCCTCTTGGCCTTGACAAGCTTTTATCATACTTTTCCAGTGGTGGTGCTGAAGATGCTGAGCTTGACAAATCAGTCTTTATTTCATGAACCATGTTCTCCAGGGTCTTGTACTGTTTAAATAATGTTGAGATATTTAAAGAATGTCAGATAGAGCTTAAAACATGATGGATCTCACTGAAAACCATAATCTAGATTTTTTGTTGTAAATAGCTCAGCATTTTCGAATATGCATGGAATTTGATCAAAGGACATAACAGCTTGTGAGCTGCTGTTGTTGACTTCTCAACAACCATTTGCAAGATGGGGAGTAATTCTAAAGCATTAATAATGGGTGAATGGCAACGTGTATGCCAGTTGTCGTACCTTTTGTTGATATTGAGATGCCTGGGCCTCAGCATGCAGTACAAGTTCAGAGATGTACTCTTTGCATTGTTTGATCTTCAAACCACAAACGAATGGCACAGTTGAAGGCAGGGGAACCACATGTAAAATTGAGAGGAAATACTAATAATGATTCAGAATGGTTAAAAAAGGATCGGACGATCACCTCTCTCTCTAGTTCCACTCTTTCCTCCTCTAGAAATTTTATCTGCCTGTATGCCTCATGAAGTTCCAGTAACATTGGATGTTCATTAGGAAGATGATCTTCTGAAGAGCGACCATTTACGCACGCTAAATCCTGATTCTCTGTGAAACTTTCAACTGTTGCCAGTCTCTTTCTCAAACCTTGGAGCTCCTTTTCCAATGAATCTCGAATAAATCTATGCTTTTCCACATCTTGATCCATTTCATAGACCTAAGTCAGGGAAAAGAGAGACAAAAATAAGAAACTACCGATAGTACAAGCAACCAGAAGATCATAAGTCACTCGCAAGTTGAGGGGCTCATCAGTAGAAAAAGTGCTTAGCATGCAAGGAAAGTTGTCCTCTGCAAGACCAAAAAATAAAAAGAAAAATTCCTCTGTCCGACATACAGAAATTTTTTGCAGAAGAAAATGGTAGATAGCAAGTATGTTACCTTCTTCTCCAGTACATTAATCGTATGCTCAAGCTCCTCAACAGAATGATCCAGAATTTTTATCTCCTCCTCCTTTTGTTCAGCAAGTGATTTACTTGTTTCTGACTCCTGCAGAAGAAAATTTCCAATCACCGCTATTTATATCCAGGCTGCAAGCAGACAAGGAGTCTCAAATGCATACCTGACGCGCTTCAATAGCAATAGCTTCATTTTCATCAGCTAGAGAATAGGCCAATTCAAGCTTTCTAGTCAGGGAGCCAACTTGTTCGCGCAGCTGGTCCCGCTCTCTCACGACCAATTTTAGATTGTCTTGAATCCTTTCAACAGAAGAAAGTACTTTTCTTTCCCTTGTTGAAGTCAAATGGAGAATTTCTTCTTCCAGACCTTTTACCACCTCTCTCTGTTCATCCAGTTGTTCCTCAGCTTCGGATTTTTTTACATAAAGATCTTTCAAAAGAGTTCTCAACTCATCATTTTGTTCTGACAAAGCATCTATCGAATCTTTAGCATACTCAATATCTGCAATTTTCGCTTTAAGGGCCTTCTCAGTATCAGCCAGAAGGCTTTCAAGCTTTTTGTACTCAACTGTCATGTTATTGAGTCGACTAGTCTTGTTATCCAACTCACTTTGGGCTTTGCTCAATGAATTCTGTAGCAGTTTTGTCTCATCCTTTATGTCCTTGGTCTGAGAAGCGGCTTCTTGCAACAAGCTTAAATCAAATAGCAAACCCTGTAAGATAAATTCTTTCCTCTCCAGTTCATTTTTCAGCACCGAATTTTCGTGTTTTAAGCAATCAGAAGGTAGATCTACCTCCCCATCATGTAACTCTTTCACAACTGCATTCCGATCAATTCCCTGCGAGCCCTCATCACCAGTGTTTATGCGGTTATCTCGACCAGCAAAATAAACTGTCTGTAGATTTTCCATCATCCTTGGGTATTCTCGCTGTTTGAACAGGTTAAATCCCAACTCTGACCTTGGGATACCATTTCTGCGTTTAAGCTCTCCCAAATAACAATGGCATAGCACAAATACTGCAAACCCTCTCTCCATTATCTCCGTAGCAATATCTTCCATTGAAGAACTTGAGTTGCAAATGAAGGAAGACAAATCCTGTCCCATGGATAGGACATCACATTCTAAGGCCTTGAACATATACTCCATATGTTTTTGCATCTGCCGGAACTGCCCTTCAAGTAAAGAGAGGGATTTTGCTATCTCTGCAAAAGCAGAATGAATATGCCCATTGAGTGACTGATTTTCTCCTTCAATCATTTTTATTGATGACTTCAGTTGTTGAATTTCTTGAAGCAAAATTTCTCTCTCTACCATCAAAGCCTCACTAGTTTGCCTCCAAATCTCAGCCAAATTCTTTGCATTTTCATTTGCTTTTAACAATTCATTTAGCATCAAGTCAGCTTCTTTCATAGTTGCATTGGCTTGCTCAAATCTGACAAAGAAACTGCAAGCATGATGAAACTTCTTGGCAGTAACCCCCTGCACCACATAGCAAGTCATAACCTGCTTCTATAGTTTGGGATCTTATTAAAGCATTTGCGATTAGAATCAGTGGTTCACTTGCAGAAATGCCTAATGTTTGCAAATTAAGCTTAATTCAGCAGTTCAAGATTGCCATACCTCTGAATTACAAAAATCCCCTTCATTTATCCGCTTCACTTGAGGGCACTCAAGTTGATGTTTAGTACCTGCCATTTCACATGAGCTTATGAGTCTCTTTGCAATTCCTTGATCCTTCTGATAATATACTAATGTGCATACAGTGAGCTAAGTTCGTTGTAGTTTACCTTTTCTCTCAGGGCAAGCTCCCATTTCAATTGCATCAAACAGCGTCATGAGAAGTGCATATTGTCTGTTGAAAGCATCTAATGTAGTCTCTAATTCCTTCCTTGTGCACACCATCTTTGTATTATTAAGTTGCGAAGCATCATGGAAGTCAGAATTCTTTGGCTGCTTAGGTGCCAACTCAGTACACTTGGACAAACATGTGCTTGGAGATGCACCCAACTCATTGTCTGGAACTGAGCTTTCAGCAGAAAAATCAGAACTTGAAGTTGAAGAATCAGAACTCAATTCATCCAGGTCGGTCACTTTTTCATTTGTCAGAGAGCAGCTACATAGATTTAAGTTCGTGTCAACCCAATTTTTAATGTCATTCCATCTGATATTTGTTTCTGCTAGTTCATCTTTCAACCTGTGCAGAATGTGACATGGATCTTCAATCGTTAGACTTGGTTCTTTAAGAGACAATGACTCGACCGCATTCTTTCCCAGCTCTTTTAGTTGCAATTTTAAATCAAAATGATTTCTCATTATATCATGCACAGACTCCTTGTATTCATCAAATGACTTCTGACTTTCGGACTGAGGGGAAACCATGAGCATCTCCCCTCCTGCATGAGATGAATCAATAGCATACTTTGACTCCAGTAATCCCAATCTAGCTAACTCAACTTGAGCCATTGCATTTTCCAATATCACAGCATCTGCTTCAGCCTTTGTATCAGGTGGCTTATGACCATCCTTCTCAATGTTATTAGCCGCTTGAATATCTTTTTCGATGTTGTCTCTCTGCTTAACGTCATGAAAATCAGAGAGCCATTTTACAATCAGAAGGGCAGCATTCACACGTTTTTCCGCCTGAGAAATCTGATCGTCCTTATGTTTTAAGTTTCTCTGGAGAGTCTTAATCATGTCTGTCTTCTCATCCAACTTCAGATTCAATGCAGCTGCTTCGATGGTGCTTTCATCATCCGCTCTATGCTGAGATCCACTTAGACTCATTGTTGCCCCTTTCAAAGAACTTAACTTCAGATCCATTTCCCATACAATCTTCTGTGCATTCTCCAAGCTCTCCTGAAGCAACAGAACTGTTTCTTCCTTCTCAATGCAAGCTCGCGCAGCCCTCTCAACTTGTTCACTGATCAAAACTTCACATTCGGGAAATGAACCAGCAATCCTTCGTATCGAGCCAGATGCATCCTTTAGGGATCTAGTGCCATCTAAAAGAAAGTTCGTTAGTTCTGATATAGCCTTTTCCCAATCTGCAGTGACTGACACTAGTTCCTCCTCCTTAGCTGCTATAGTTTCTCTTAGCCTTGCATTTTCCTGAGTCAAGTAACTTAGTTTCTCATGAAGCTCCTGCTGAAGGGAAGCAATTTCATCTTGTAACTGAAGGATTGTCCTTGCGGTTTCCATCTCAACTTGTTCCATTACTATTTCAGCTTGATTCCTGCCAAACAATTGGGACGCCTGCTCTCCTTCACAGTTGGCTGTCTCAAGGTCTAGCGTAGTTCTTTCCCGCTTCACTTGCATCGAATTCATTTTAATGTCTTGACTCGCATCCACAGCTTGCTTTCCAAATGCAGCTAGTTCCCAAGATTGACTTCCAGGTCCAAGCAGAGAGCTTTCTACCTTATTTGTCTCTTCTAACATAGCCCCAAACCTTTGATTCTCCTCCTGCATATGCTGCAGCTTTTCAATCAAATGGACCTGTTCAGATTCCATAGATTCAATTAACATTCTAGCATCCGCTAACTCCTGAAGGTTACTGTAGTGCCCATCTAATGCACTGCCAGCACTTTGGCCAGTTCTGTTCCCCAGAGACTCCTCATCTGCCCTGTTTATCCTTTTGTTGCCCGAGTCACTGCTGATGGATATCATTTCTTCCTGTGAGAGTGGCAACGAAATCATAAATTCACAGAGAGAGAGAGAGAGAGAGCAAGACAGGGATTAAAGCATCATAGACAACATGTTCATCATGCTGAAGGTGGTCAATAATGTGTCCAGATTTTTAGCATCTTAGTACTGCATATGTTTTAGTCTGAAATGCTCATGAACAGAAGAGGGAACAAATAAAACTTTCTTGCACAGCACATTATGAAACGGTGAAGGGTGAGATTCTGAAAACTCTTGATCAGGTCCAACAAAAGTTATATCAATGGACAATGTAATTATAGCCAAAGGTAGGTCTCATTTTGCTAATCCAGGGTAATGTCATCGCAAAATAGCAGAAGTGGTTAGGTCCTATTGTATGCAGATAAAAAAATTTGTCACCGTCTTGGTAAAAGTTCTGTTTAAGATTTTAACAGTAAAATTTGTCTAAATTAGAATGCCAATGATACGAGCGAAGAACGAGGAACTCGCCAGTAATGAATATTTATCTGCTGACGTTACTTCTTCAGGGTCCTTAGAAGACTGATCCGACAACTGTCAAGATAAAAGGAAAAACAAAATATTATGAACATCAAGTAGAATTTGACCTCCCTGAGACTACTTCCCTCCATAACTTTCAACAACCTTTGCAGAATCACATGTGACTTGACTGCTGCACAAGTATTTTTGCAGTTCTGTTGGTAATTCCTCAACTTCCCTGCAGGCAAAAACAGTGGATATGGGAGAAAGAAAAGATAACCACTACTGGCATCTTTGTAAAATGATAGCTTCCAATATGAAAGAGCCAGTACAAGTTAGATCCTCCGCATCTCCTCCCACTTCAAGGATCACATTATGACGAAAGATGATAATGAAGTAAAACTAAAGACATAGCTTCCAAAAACAAAGCAAGCAGTCTATTAAGCTCTAGATACAGAAGCACACTACGAAAAACACTGAAGTGGGAAATCCAATATCTAATACCTAATGGCTAAGTTGGTAAGGCAAAATAACAGCAAAGGATGAAAATTCGCTAGTGTATTGCCATCATCCATGGAGGTGATGGGAAGACTGCTAGAATGTCAGCAGTTACCCTTGAAGAGAGTATGCCTGAGCAAGTTACCTCATTAGCCTTGCATTCATTCTACGGCAGTCTTCGAAGTCCTTCAGATCCTGTTTAGCTAAAACTGCTGAGTACCCATAGCCTAATAAGCAGAACCAAGTCAAGAAGGGAAGTTACATACCCAGTTTTCTTTCTGTGAATATATAGTAGAATTCTCTTCTAGCATCTCCAACAGCTGCCCAGCCGAGAAAAATGCCATTATGAACTGCATGCTACCAACCCATTGTGTAGAATAGAGGAAAACACAGGAATAAAAAATGGAAAGTCTTGAACCTGACTGCGCAAATCTGAGACTTCTGCCAGCAATATATCCCGCTCCCTTGGTCCATAAAGGTCTTGATACCTGGCCCAGACAATAGCGTCAACTGGGTCACTGATGTGCTCAAAGATTTGTCTATTCTTTCATTTAGTTTCAGGGACATTACAATTGAAGTTGCTCCATGAGCCTGTTATTCTCCACAGCAAATTCTTTTAATTCAGGATTTTGATCAATTCTTTCTCGGAGCAAATTTATCTCTTCCAGTAAAGCCTTGTTTTCCTCCAAGAGGTACTTCTCTGTGGTAACTTTGTCATCCACAAGTAACTCGAGTCTTCTGATTTTCTCCTCTCGAAATTTTACAGTCATATCATTGTGCTTGGCCTTCTCTTCCCTTTTGTGTGCCTGCAAATATGCACTTCTTTTAATCGAACTAGCATGCATGAATCTTTTATGAGCATTCTCAAGGTGCATCCGAGACCATGGCTCCTTGTACAAAGGATTCCACGTATCAGACCAGGATAGACTACTTGCCGAATAAAACATACCAAGCATTTCAAGTGTTCAATTTCATCCTTTAACTTTTTCACTTCCATCTCTAACATTCTTTCCCTCCTTAACGAACCAAGCAAAGTGGCTACTGAGCACCTCACATCCTGCATTAGCAGTAGTGAATAATTCATCTCTGCAATTAGGAAAGAAAGTCTTCATTGCAAATATGAAGCTTACCTTTTTATTAACAGTGAAGTTCATCTTATGATTATCAGATGTTCTTTCCCCTGGAGAGTCACGCTGCTTAGCCAAGGCGCTTAGGCTAGAATCCTCGAGACATTGATACCTATTTGACAGACATCTTGATGGATTCTGATGCTTCATCAGAAAAGACAACTGACCCTGTGTTCATACAGAAAATCCTTACTTTTTAGCATTTCAAGATGTCCATAGTGAAATGGGCAAAAGGGAGAAAGAGTAATCCACAGATCTATACCTTTAACTGTTGGATTTGCCTCTGGAGTGCACTTATGTCACCTGAAGCATCTTCATTCACTTTTGCCTGAAACACGGGAAGAGAAAGGTAAACTCCAAAGTTATACAACAGCCACAAAGCCTTATCCCTCAAGATGGGATCGGGTACATGAATCTTATAATGCCATTGGGCGTCATTTTGTACCACATTTTCTGTAAGATAAGATCTCCAAATTTATAACGGGAAGATAAATCTACTGACTGGTACACTCACATTGTTCTGAATGAGTTTCGCACGCTGAGCAAACTTTAGAGTGCTTAATGTTTCACTTGCAGAACTGTCATGGAAATGAAAGTTACATAAAGGAAATTGGTTGGCTTCTACAAGACATTCTTTAAGAAGGACTAGTTGTTCAAGACAAACCATGTGGATGGGCTGACATTTGCTATGATCATTGTTTTAGAGTTCCCACCCAGCGAATCCTGCACAAGAAAATATCTACAGCACATATTTTTTAATGTAAAAGTACACTTTCCAAAAAGTGGACATACTTAAACAGTATCAGCTTTTGAATGTAACCTGAAGTAAAAACGTTAGCCTAGAATCTCTGTAGGGAACATGTCTATGCTTCCCGTGGGCTAAATCCACCAGAGACATAATCACCAACCTAAGAAGTAAAAACAAAATGCTCTAAGATAGTTCAAGTGCAGAACAAACAAAAATCTCTGAAGAACAATCTCAGAGTTGGAATCTCAAAATCGAAATATACATTATACGTTGTACGTAAACAAACACGATGATTTCTCAGACTATGATGATGCCATGAGTCTTATACCAACTAGATAGCATTCCCTACTTTCTACATCAAGTGGTTATCCAAGGGCAGACTTACTTTAGCTTAACACAGAATCATGTTGCAACCATCCGGGACCAAAAATACATGAAGTAAAAGACATCTAAATGCTACTACTTAGGGGTGCACATCCTGGCTTTCCAGCTTCTACAACGTATTCCAAATATCTTTCCCCTTCATGTAGGAATTGAGTGATATGCAGGTGCAAATAAATCAATGTATCAGTGCCTTACGGGAACCAAAACCTCATAATTATGCAGGTTACCTTCCAGAAGAAGTCATTTGTACTGTTAACATGAACCTTTTCCAAGAAAAATATGCCAACTATGATCTTCCCATCAAAAGATATTACGGTCTCCTCTATTCACAAACCACAATCAAAGAAGGAACATGCGCCAACGAATCTTGGGAAGAGTTGTAATTTAGTATATGACCCACTCCACAAGGGGTATATTATGAATGGCAAACCGAGCAAAAGAGAGAAATAGTACGGAGGAGAGTTATTTTTCTTCTATTGCATTTGTTATCATCTCCTAGTAGCAGCTAATATGTTATGGCCTGGCCCCTTTATGACCAATAGCCATGCATGGACTCCTTTTTCGCTACATTTTCAGAGATAGAAAATTTCCAGAAGGAATTGGATATGATCAAAATTCTTTCGATTCAATAAACCAAAAATACTCTTAAAATTTATGGTTCATGACATTTTAAACCTCATAAAGCATTCACAGAAATAACAGAAGTTTCGAACCCATTAAAAATAAAAGCAAGCCCTTGAAATAATTACCCAAGAGTTGATAAGGACTTATTTATGTTTGCTGCTTCTTTCAAACGGTCGCCTTCTGCAGCCGAGCTTTTCTGCCTGCACATATGAGGAAGTTAAACCAGCATAGCAGTGGAAGCACAAACTGGAAAGAGTCTCAGTTGTGTGAAACAATAGCTACCTCTCAGAACCAGCTAAATCCACTAAGTTCAACCTTGCAAATCTCAAGTGTGTCATTGAATCTTTCTCCCAGTTGCTTTCAATGATGCACGTGAAAACACTGTGTGACCTACTGCTCTCACTATTCATGCGGGTTGCAGCCATTTTTCTGTTTGCAGCACCCTATGCAAAAGAAATAGATCATAATCATGCTTTACTGAATGCGAGCTGAGTCCAAACAGAACATAAACTGTCATCATAAAGTTTTAACCTGTGAAAGAAGCTTCATAATATCCCTGACAGTTCCCACTTTATATTCTTTTAGGTTTTCTACGTATACTCCCTTCTTCATGTCTTCTCTGAGCTACAACAAAACAATCAGATTGATGTGCACTACAGGCCAGCTATCTAACTAAGTAACACGAGAAAAGGATATGAAGTACCTGTAAATTTGTGGATGAAGGCTCCAAGAGGTCCGTTATCTGCTCGTTGTATATCTCCAGGAAGGAGCATTTGCAGCTGTAAGCTAACTTCTCTTCTTTCCTGCTTTCTTCATCCTGAAGAAAGTAAAGATGTCAGGCTACTATTTTGGAGGAGAGAGGAAGAAAGCAGAAGGTCAGCGGGAGTGAAGAGAGACATGAGATAAGTCCTTATCAATGAACTAGCTGCACTAAAACCAAAGCAAAAGTACATACCACTCTAATCCTTGCAAATAAATATTCGAATATACGAGGAGTTATCCCACAGCCTTCGTTTAGCTTCCCTTCAACTTCATAGATATCACCCATCATGGTATGTGTCTTGCCACTACCTGTCTGCAAGAAGCAGAGGTTCACCTTCTATGTTATGTGATATCAGAGCTAGAAAGACCAAACATCATTTACCTGCCCATAAGCGAACATACAGCTATTATAGCCAGACAAGCAATTCTCCACCATGGGCAGTCCTGCAGCTCTGAACAACTTTTCCTACAAGAAATTTCCCCCAGAAATATCTCTCTGTTTGTCAGTATGACATGTCATAAACAAGAGTATACCTAATATAACCATAAACAAGGGCTAGGATTGGAATGTTGGCCTTTCCAGTTCTACCATCTTCTTTGATAAATCCGGAATAATCAGTCATGAAGTCAACAAACAAAACAATGCATCCTCCATATACTAAAATATTGATCGTACCTGCGATATTGTCTCACACGCGATATGGTCAAAGGTGAATCTTGTTTCAGGATAACCAAGCCACACCAAAGTCTTTGCACTCTCCTGTCTTATGCACCTTCCATACCCTTGAGAAACCTTCTCCAAGTTACTCAATGGTCGAATCCTTATCAAAACCTGGATCCACACTCCACATAATCAGCAGCACTCTCTTGATGATGAGCTAAATCAGCTAATAATACCTAAGGGCAGGCGGATCAGACTAGCTAAATCTATCCAACAGCTCATTGACCAAAAACAAGTGAATCAAGTTGGTAAGTATTCGACCAACATAAAACTAAAAATAAAAAGTCCGAAAGTAAATTTTGTTTTGTAATAGCGAACAATTGGGTTAATAACAAAGATATTTATTCAATATTTCAGGATAACTTCTAGCAGCTGTTGTCCTCCCAAAATTTTGAATAATGTCACAATGTTTTGAAATAATCCAAATTGGATTCACGCCAAAGAGAAAGTTGACACGGCGCTGCTAACGTGACAATTTATCTATTTGTCCTGTGGCATGCCGTGATGCCGCATAAACTTCCTGACGGTTCTTAACAGCAAAAGTAATTGAATGACTTCAAATGAAACATATATAGACGGAATCAGTGACTACATAGCCTTAAAAGTTAAAGAAGAAAGAGAGCTAGCTGCGAATGTTGAATTGTCAGAGAACACTTTACGGCCAGATAGGGGAGAAGACCCATTGTTGACGAACCTGCACGTTATTATCAGTCCAGAAGGACGAATTTTCCTCGAGCTCGAAATGTGGAACTTCCAACCGAGTTTCTGCATTTGCAATCTGGAATCCTCTGGAAGCCCCCGAGTACAAGCTCATTCTCCTATGTCCGGCTAAATCATTACCTCTAGGCCCAGCGCAACCCCCCATTGCCCCGCCAAGTGATGCTCTCGAGCCAGTAGCCCTCGCAGGCGTGCTCTGCGCCGAGCTAGGCTCCAAGTGCAGCTTCCCTCCGCGAACAGCCCTCGGAGTCAAATGCCACGCTTCAACTCTCTTATCCGACGGCCTGCCAGCTCCGATCGATTCACTCTTCTCCTTAGTATCCAAGTCCGACTCGTGGACCCCGCCGTGGCGCTGAGACGGGTCCGGAATCGCGTTCAGAGGCGTCCTCGGAGGCGGGAAGTGAGCCGAACTCAGCGAGCCATCGAACTCGTTCTCGCTCGCCTCGAGCTGCGAGCTCCTTCCCGAGTGGAGCCGGGAGCCGCATGCGTCCTTCGACATCGTCGACGAGCGCTCTTGACCGATTGCAATTGAGATCTATACGCGGAGCGTCGTCCGCCAAGCTGCGAATTCGGGAGGAAATGAAGGCGCCTGCATGTCCAGATGGGTTTGCTCCGGCAGAAGATCGATCGAGCGAGCGAGCTTGAGCTTGAGCTGGAGCTTCAGCAATGGCGGTGACGGATGATTATCCGGCGACGATAATGCCGAAACGAGAGAGAGAAGAAATGAAGCTAAAGCGCTCACAGGACAATGCCCGAAGTCGAAATGAAATAGAGTGGAGGAAGTCAGGAAGATGATAATTAAAAAAAGAAATTAAACAGAAAATTGGAAATGGAAAAAAGGCCCGCTCGTTCTCAATTTGAATTGCGGACTGCGATCTGACGTGTCCTCCAGAGAGCGCAAAAATGGGAAAATGCGGACGCGCTGAGTTTCTTTGTTTGAACGATTTAAATTTTTGGTGTATTTGTTTGTTTTTTTTTTTTGGGAACTAGATGGATTGGTTTTTTGCCTTTTTTATCAAAATAACATTTCATTCACTCTTTAACATTTCATTCACTTTCTCAAAAACAAGAGAAAGAAACATTATATTTCAACCGCAAACCAAGACAAATCTCGGATAACCTCAAAACAAAACAAAACAAAACAAACTCCAGATAATAAAAAGAATAATCATAACAAAGTTATGAGCCACGCGATCAAATAGCACATCCGTGAATTCTTCATACCAAAATCGACGACCGATTACCGAATCCGTCTTTAGTAATAAGCACACTACCGCTTTGCCTTTCGACAGTGCGCGTGTAAATTTGACATCCCCAACACCATCACCGAACATAATAAAATGATTGAACGAGCACGGATCTCACACTTATGAGAGTGATTTCTAGGTGTCTTGGTTGGGTTGAACAATTTCTACCCTCTAAAAGTTACTATCTATTGAAAATTCGAAATATGCACATCCTCGTGAATATATAATATCATCCATATTAATATAATCAATGATATTTTACTCTACCATCTTATATTATTTTCTTTTCGATTTTATACAAACTTCATCTTCTCTCTTCTACTTGCTTGTTGTGCTCAAGCTGATTTCTATGAAAGAAAAATTATAATGAGTGTGAAGCTTATTAGTAATTTCCGTTGATTGATACATGAGAATTGAATATCACAATGAATTATATAAACTTGAATTATTTCAGAGGCCATGAAGACACGCCCATCCGATTGGTCAAAATAAAACAGATTCATTTCACTAACCATTTTGGAACCGCGCGATTATATCGACCTCGAGACCTTAATGAGTTATTGCTAACACCATAGCAAAATAATGTGCGAATGCTAAAGTACCTATAGCTTTAACACTTACATGTTATCATTTTGGTTTATTCGATACATAGCAATGGAGTGTTAAAAGTGGCATACGTAGATTGTATCGATCTCTTCGGCCACAACAGATCGAATCGGTTGTGATTTGAAACACATCTTTAGCTTGGCAACTTCACCGTGCTTTAATCCAAGATGAACAAGCGACTCGTGACGACTCGTAAATCGCTTTTATCCGTATCCTAATTGGAGCAGCGCAATTGATCGCTTGAGCTTCATATGGCGATTAATTGTACCGTGATCCGATTTGTCTAGTTAAAGTAGCTCAATTGATCGGTTGACATGGAATTCAATACACAGTCGATGACTTCATGAGGCAATTCCAATCACAGACTCGAAACTTCATCACCGTTGCGATGGCTTCGAATGATATCGCACGACACACGTACTTCCTGATACATGCGATTGCTTGCTGGTGTTCATGTGGAGTGTGTGTTCGTTGCTAAGAATGAAAAGTATATCGTGACGCTTGGAGACGGCATCAACTAAACGATGATCACCGGTGGACCACGGTCTGCTGCGCAACATTCGGTAAGACTGCACTTTGCATACGGATTTTTTTTGTAACCCAAGCTTCACGTACGTCATATATTTGTAAATAATTTATTTGGCCCCTCATTTATTGTAAGGAGTATAGCTAGGATTAAACAAGAAATTTGTCTTATAACATGCAAGGGCATCTCAATACGCTAGAGGTCATTTTCAAGCCCATAAAAAAAAAAAAAAAAAAAAAACAAGAGCTTCTTATCATGTCTAAAATTATTGTTGGTATAGGATTTTATTTTGTTCCAAACAGCTAGAGCATACTATATCTTCCTTAATAACATTTCCCACTATGAAAAGTTTTTCCCTTTTGTTCGTTTGGTAAAATGTGTGGAGTTTTTAGCATGTTCCGCTAAAATTTTCGAAGTGATAGACAGATTATTATGACTTTGAAATTACAATGTTGAGGTACGACATTCCATAACATTTCGAGATTGTCTATACAATGCTCAATATCTTAGAGATGCACATAAAGATGTTCATCCGGATGGACAAAGACCGTCGAGAATCACTTTTAGGAGAAAATTACCCAATCGATCCTAAATATATCGAAAGGATGCCAATTCGGACCTAGACTTTTCAATTTTGTCAATTTTGACCTAATCGAGAAAATTATCCGAAATGTTATAAACCTATTGTACTTTTGCCAATTCAGTTATAAATCTTTTAATTATGTCAATTGAATCTTAAACCTTTTTACGTATTGTCAATTGAGTTCATCGAGCTAATTTTGGCTTGAAATCGTTGACGTGGACATTGGCATTATTACATGGCATGATCAAGACCGACATTGACAAATTTTAATAATAATTTAACATATTTTTTCTATTTTTAAATTTTGAATAATAATTTAGCATACTTTCCTTTTTCTCCTTTTTCCCTCTACCGATCATCATCGAGCCACGTCGACGGCCGATGGAGGTCGCTGGTCCCAAGCAAAGTAGCCCTTGCCGGCCTCAAGCGAGGGTCGCCCTCACCTAGGCTAGCAAGGGCTACCCTTTGCCAAATCACGTGAGGGTGAGTATTGCCCTTGCTAGCCTGGGCTTGGGCATCCCTCGTTCGAGAAAAAAATGTTAGAGTATTATTAAAAATTGTTCATGTAAGCGCCAATCGTGCCACGTAAGACGAATGGCGTTCATGTCATCGATTTCTCATCAAAATTAGCCGAATGAACTCAATTGTTAAAATGTGAAAAGGTTTAGGACTCAATTAGCACAATTAAAAGGTTTATGACTGAATTAACAAGAGCACAGTATGTTTATGACTTTTTGGGCAATTTTTCAATCCGAAGCTTTTGTGTGAAATTTCAATATAATTCTTTCGGTTAGTACTAAAAATTGCTGACACAACAGTTTAGTCATTGTTGAGCGTCATGTGACACGTTGGTGTCATTAAAAGGAAAAAGAAAAAAAGGAATTGAGGTTGAGGATCCACGGGGTTGTTTAAAGGTGGGATTTCGAATTCGAACAACATCTCGCCAATGGGCCCTGTAAAATCCCGTTATGATTTTTTTGTCCCGTTTCATCGGTCCCCCAATAATGGAAGCTTATGAAAAGCTCTTGATGGACCCCTTGATATTGTGCGACGGGCGCACCTTTTTTTTTCAAATGTCGAATTAAAGCCAAGACACATTCGTTGGGGTTTACATTGTTTAAGTTCAAATCAAAGTGTCTGGACAGTGTTAGAAAAGAGGCGTTCAAAACTCTCAACAGCACAATACGACCGGAAATGTTATACGATGTTAAAATGATGTTATTACGATGTTATTTATTTCATATAGAGATTATCCTTGCCTAATAGAAGGCGATTTGTGGTCGGGTGCGTTGTCCAGAGTTTATTTTTCGAGCAGCTATGGCCGCAGATAAAAGTAATTTTGTTCGCGCTTGCCTTGCCCTATCTTCTCTAGCATTGGTAGAAATAGTCATCTCCTTTCTTAGAACTACAGCAGAAGAGCAAAGCTTTTGTCAAAGGGGTTTCAGAAAATATAAATGGAATCCTTAAAATTTTCGGAAATCTGTGCAGTCAAATCTCGAAACATATTAATTTGTGCAATCGAGCTCCTCCTTGAGCTCCGTTCCTAGTTAAATGACGGGAAATGATGATGTTTTTGGGGCAACATGGTATTGATTTGGGGCAAAGTGGGCCACGCCGAAAGAATCCTAAAAGAGATGTTAAAGAAAGAAAAACCTTCTCTCGGGCTGAAACGAATCTTAAGCGGTATGTCCTGCTTTTCAATATGTTCAGATCTAGGCAAATATCTAGGTGTTCCTTTGATTCATGGACGAACATCTTCGAGGCATTTTTAACCACTATTAGAGAAGATAACAAATAGACTTAGTGGCTGGAAGTCTGATAGCCTGTCAATGGCAGGCCGCATCACGTTATGCAATGTTCTAAAGTCTCATCCCATGTTTGTTAGCAGACTGAGAAAGGTTGCCGTGTAGAGACAAGCGTCGCATGCACCTTCTGAATTGGAAGTCTGTTTGTAAGCCTAAAAAATGGGGCGGTCTTGGTCTCAGACCTCTTGAAGTTACTAACCAAGGTTCTAGCATGGGGCCTCAAGACGCAACCCAACTCTTTATGGACACAGGTTTTGCAAGCCAAATATTGTTTCCAACATAGAAATACTATTCAAGCTAAGCCCGGTGATTCGATGTTATGGAAAGCAATTGTTAATGTATGGCCAACTTTAGAGGAAGGAGCGGTATGGAGCTTGGAAAATGGAGAACATGTAAGTTTTTAGAAAGATAGATGGATTCCAGGATTGGAGTCACTTTACAACCTAGTTACTTCCCACATACCTCCATCTGAGACGGACAAAAAAGTTTGTGACTATGTGCTGAATGGGTGTTGAAACTTTCCACTTATCGAAGGAATCTTACTAGACGATGTAATCCTTAGAATTCGGGCTATCAAACCTCCAAGCAATTCTGATGGGAGAGCTACTTTAATGTGGGAAGGCAATAGCAATGGGTCTTTCAGCGTTAAGTCAGCATGTAAATTTATTAGTGGATCCGGCAACCAAGAAACATACAAGATATGGCCCCTTATATGGAAGTGGAGGGAACCTCAAAGTATTTGAACCTTCCTTGGCTAGAGGCTCATAAGCGCTTATTAACCAACGAACCGAGGACGTCTCGCAATCCGGGAGGTAACCCTTATTATCGGCGATGTGAGTCTTCACTAGAAATAACTTTGCATGTTTTGCGGGATTGTCCAGTTATTCAAAATATTTGGGTTGATCTTGTCCCACTACGTCGTCTGCAAGAGTTTTTCTCAATGAACTTATATCAATGGTCAAAATCCAATCCGCCTCACAAGGGGAGTTTCAACTCTCACCGTGATTGGAGTATTATCTTTGGTGTGAGTATATGGCTTTTTTGGCAATAGTGAAACAAGTCGGTTTTCCAAGAAAGTTTTATTTTTCCTTCCCACCCTATACATGTAATTCAATCACACACGAAGGAAATCATAGCTTCGCCAATGATCAACTTGGCTAAAAGTGGATCACGTGCTTTGCCCATTATGGTCGCTTGGGATCCTCCACTATCGGGATGGATTAAACTGAATATCGATGGAGCGTCTAAATGTAATCCTAGACTTGTAGGAGCTAGAGGGTTATTCCGAAATAAAGGGGGTGACTAGCTTGGCGGTTTTCTTCATTTTTTGGAATATGCTTGTCTTCACAAGCTGAATTATGGGCACTATGGTTGGGACTGTTAGAACATGTTGTATAGTTTTGTAGGTTTTCCCTCACATCTCTTCTTTCTCTTTGGTCCCACATAGGAAGAATGTTAAGCTCATTTACTCCTCTAAGTCTATATAAAGGCTTCTCATGTACACTGTTCATTACACCATTATTAGAGAACAAATACCATTCTCTTTTAATTTTTCTTTCTTATCATGGTATCGAGCCGTGGTTCTTGAAGAGTATGCTCTGCGATTGCCATCAATTGGATCTTCCGCATCATAAATTAAGACAATGAGCTCATTATTTTTTAAAGTATGCTCTACGATTGCCATAAATTGGATCTTCCGCATCAGAAATTAAGATAATGAGTTTAGGGCTTTTGGGCCATCATCCTTGCTCGTTCTAATCCGCGCTTCTTCTTTCTCAACCCTTTCCGTCATTTTTTTTTCCACCTCGATCCATATTTCTAGCTTTGCTAGTGATTTCTTTTTCTGTCGTCATGGGTGATTCTAGTGATCGTATTGACGTCAAACTCGATGGTTCAAACTATTCTCTTTGGAAACCATTGGCAATGGCAACACTTGTTTACCGCGACTTGTTTGAGCATGTTGAGGGACTTTGTCCTTATCCTGGTGCTCTTAAAAGTGACTCATTAGATGAAGTTGCGAAACGTGCCACCGAAATTCGAGCATGGAAAGTTGCTGATCGGAAGGCATGGGCTATCATTTTTGGTTCCATTGATCCTACTCTTCGCCCACATTTCTAATGTTGTTGAGGCGAAAAGTTTATGGGATCGGCTTGCCAAGATGTTCACCCGGACAAGGGACATTCGAGTTTATCGGTTGGAGCAAGAAATTTACTGTGCTACGCAAGGGTCTCGCTCTATTCGAGATTTCTACAATTACATGCACTCACTTTGGAGTCAATTGGATATTCTTGCTCCTATTCTCTACCCATCCCGCCCGAATTGTACTCGATGTCCATCTACTCGACTTCAGACTCAAGATAGGCACCGTCTAAATTCTTTTCTTATGAAGCTCGGCTCTCCCTATGAAGGTGTTCGTAGCCAACTTCTTCACCGCTCTCCAAGACCATCCCTCCTTGACGCTGTCAAAGAATTACGCTTTGAGGAAACTCATCTTGGTCTTCTTTCCTCCTCGGCGGTTTCTGATTCAACCGCTATTTTAAGCGCTCCACCACGCGTTCCGCCTACGGTTTTGGTTGCTCCACCACGTGTTCCGCCAACAGCTTTGGCTACTCCACCACGTCCTTCGCCTACTCGTGGTCCTCACCGCCTTTCATGTACGTATTGTCATCGTCCTGGTTATGACAAGTCGCATTTTGGAAGAAGAGGAATGTTTCACGCCTTTCTGCATCACCACGAGTCACTACCGCATCTCCAATCTCTCAACCTATTACTCGGGTTACTCCCTCTACGGATGACCGTATTGCTGCTCTTGAGGCCCAACTTGCCCGATTGAGTCCTTCTCTGCCCATGTCTTTTCCCAATTCTGGTACTTCTACAACTCTCTCATCTGCTGGAAGCACCGCTGCAGTTACTCCACCTTCAGGTGATATTTCTACTACTTGGGTACTTAACTCAGGAGCTGCTAGACATATGTCTACTTTCGCTATTTTTCTCACTAAGCTCTCCGAGCTCAAGCAACCAACACATTTCTTTACTGCTAATGGTTCTCCTCTACTAGCTACCCGACAGGGTACTCTTACCGTCTCTGAAGATTTCAATGTCCCCGATGTGTTACATGTTCCCTCTTTGGCTCTCAATTTATTATCCGTTGGACAACTCACCGATGCTGGATGTACTGTAAGCTTTACAAATAGCTCTTGCTTTGTGCGGGATCGTTTGAGTGGCAAGATGATTCGCAGGGGCGATAGACGGGATGGACTTTATATTATGCAACATCTCCATCTTCCAACTTCCTCTCTTCCTCATCCCGTGTTGGCTACCCACGATCTTGCTCTGTGGCATCGGCGTCTTGGACATATTCCGTCTTCTCGTCTCACCGTCCTTCACCAACAAGGTGCTTTAGGTCCTATTTCTTCTAGTAGTCTTCCTCCATGTTCTATCTGCCCTTTGGCCAAGCAATCTGCTAAGCCCTTTCTTGTTAGTAACTCTAGAACTAGTGCGATTTTCGATCTTGTTCATTTTGATGTTTGGGGTCCCGCCCCGCTCTCTTCCAAGAGTGGTTTCAAATATTATGTATCTTTTATTGATGATTATTCTCATTATACATGGGTCTATCTTATGCGTCAACGTAGTGATTTCTTTTCCATCTATCAGTCTTTTACTTCCATGATTTCCACACAATTTAATACAAAAATCAACGTTTTCCGTTTAGATTCAGGGGGAGAATATCTCTATGGTGCCTTTCGTTCCCTCTTAGCTAGTGATAGTACACTTCCTCGCTTATCTTGTCCTGGGGTTCCAGTTCAAAATGGAGTTGCTGAATGCAAGCATCGTCATATTCTAGAGACCACTCGAGCTCTCTTACTTGGCACATCCGTTCCCACCGAGTTTTGGGCTGAGGCTCTTCTCACGGCTGTTCATCTAATTAATCGCCTATCCTCATCTGTTCTCCATCAAGACACCCCGTTTCAGCGTCTCTACTCTCGACCTCCTAGCTATAATCATCTTCGAGTTTTTGGACGTACTTGTTTTGTCATTCTTCCACTCACCGAATGTACAAAGCTTACCGCCCGCTCTATCCCATATGCATTCTTGGGTTACAGCACCGAGCACAAAGGTTATCGTTGTTATGACCCAAATGCGCGACGTGTACGTATTTCTCGTGATGTTACGTTTCATGAACACATCCCTTTCTTTCCGACAAATACTACACCTCATGTTTCGTCTCCTGTTCCATTTATGGATTTTCCTATTGATCCTCTACCCGCCCCTTCTAGTCCCTCTTCTACATCGGATCTAGATATATTACCACCTTCTCCATCTTCACCTATCCCTTGTGCTGCACCTCCCGCTGTATTTGCCCTCGATGATTCCGCACAACTAGAGCCACGCCGTAATCCTCCTCGAGATCGGCGTCCACTTGCCCGGTATGTTGCTGCTACTTCTTATTCTACGGAGTTTGGTTCCTTTTTAGCTGCTGTTCATGTTATACAAGAACCTAATAGTTATCACGAGGCGCTCAAGCATGTAGAATGGCACCAGGCTATGTTTGAGAAACTCTCGGCTTTGGAGAGTACCGGTATTTGGGAGCTTGTGCCTCTTCCTCCAGGTCGCTCCCTCGAATCTTGCCGATGGATATATAAGATTAAGACTCATTCTGATGGCAGTATTGAGCGTTACAAAGCTCGTCTGGTTGCTCGAGGTTTCTCGCAAGAGTATGGTATCGACTATGAGGAGACCTTTGCTCCTATAGCAAAGATGACATCTGTCCGTGCTTTATTAGCTGTTGCTTCAATTCGTAGTTGGCCTCTCTTTCAGCTTGATGTGAAGAATGCTTTTCTTCACGGTGATCTTCAGGAAGATATCTTTATGCAACCTCCGCTTGGCCTTGCTCATACCTGCGGACGGGTTTGCCGCTTGCAACGGGCTCTTTATGGTCTCAAACAGGCCCCTCGTGCTTGGTTTGAGAAGTTCGATGATGCTATTCAGTCTGCTGGTTTCACTCAAAGTGATGTTGATCATGCTATGTTTGTTCATACCTCTTCTTCAGGCTGTACTATTCTTCTTCTTTATGTTGATGATATGGTCATCACCGGAGATGATCGTGATCATATTGAGCATACCAAGCGGCACCTTCAACAACATTTTGCCATGAAGGATCTAGGACCACCGCGCTATTTTCTTGGGCTTGAGATTGCTTGCAATTCACGTGGTATTCTCATTTCTCAGCAGAAATATACCGCTGATATTCCGTCCGTGGCTGCTCTATCGATTCACATACTTGTTGCCACTCCTATTGAGCTAAATCAGAAGTTTTGCCCAGACGATGGAGAACCTCTCTCCGATGCGACCCGTTATCGGAGCTTGTTTGGCGATCTTATTTATCTTACTATCTCCCGACCCGACATCTCCTATGTTGTTCATGTTGTCGGGCGGTTTGTTGCTGCTCCTTGAACAACTCATTATGTTCATTGTTCTAAGGATTCTGCGCTATCTTCGAGGCACTTTATCGCGTTCCTTATTTCTACCATCTTCTTCTGCTCTCAAGTTACGTGCCTATTCCGATGCTAATTGGGCTTCCAATGTCACCGGTCGCAAATCTATCACCGATTATTGCATTTTTCTTGGCGATTCACTTATTTCTTGGCGTTCCAAGAAACAACATATTGTCTCACGCTCCTCTACAGAGTCCGAGTATCGTGCTATGGCCGACACTATTGTTGAGATTGTTTGGCTTTGCCGCTTACTTGCCGATATGGGTGTTTCACTTACGGATCCTACTCCTTTGTATTGTGACAACAAGAGTGCCATTTATATCGATGCAAATCCAGTCTTTCATGAGTGTACCAAACATATTGAAATCGATTGTCATCCGACTCGTCATCATCTCCAAGCTCGCACTATTTCACTTCCTTTTGTTGGAACCGAGAATCAACTTGCCGATTGTTTTACGAAGGATCTTACATCACAACGATTTAAATTTCTTCTTTCCAAACTCTCGTTATTTGACCCACCTTGAGTTTGAGGGGGGTGTTAGGACATGTTGTATAGTTTTGTAGGTTTTCCCTTACATCTCTTCTTTCTCTTTGGTCCTACATAGCAAGAATGCTAGGTTCCTTTACTCCTCTAAGCCTATATAAAGGCTTCTCATGTACATTGTTCATTACACCATTATTAGAGAACAAATACCATTCTCTTTTAATCTTTCTTTCTTATCGGGGACTTACCATAGCAAAAGGACATGCTTTCCGTAAACTCGTAGTCGAGATGGACTCTCAAATTATCACCGAACTTGTTGATAAACAGAGTACAGAGGATACCATAGAGCCGGCACGACTTGCGGATATTCAAAGACTCTTGGGAGCGCTTTCGGAGTTCAAAATTCGTCATATCTTTCGGGAAGGCAATCGACCCGCGGATATGCTTGCAAATATTGATATAGCGAAGCGATTAGATACCACGTTCTACTTGCAGTCTCCAAGGAAATTATTCCATGTTTTGTTTAGTGATAAAGTTGGGATTGCTGATTTTAAGATATAGTTTCTTTTATTTTTTATTTTTTTGGGGGGTAAATGACTGTAGTTTCTTTTAGTTTGTACTTTCTATTTACTAAAAAAAAAAACCCGAAAAAAACAAAAAAATAGGAGTATAAAAGAAAAAGACCCCCAGAAAAAAAAAAAATCCCAACCCGGGGTCCCTCGTGGCCAACACCGTCACGAATCCTTTACGGCCACTCCTCCAAGTGAGCCTCCGTCTATGCCGGCAAGTCCGGCGGCTTCATGTTGCAAGCTCTCGGAAGCAACGTCGGCCTACCGGATTTCTCCATGTTGGATCCTGAACCATGCCCCTTGGTCCACCATTCCCGACTTCAGCAACACCCACCCACTCTCTCTACATTGAACGCACTAAAACAGAAGATTTCACAAATCTGAACAGTTTCTGTAGTGCCATTTGCGAGACTTGAAAAGTGTCAAACAGGATTCCGTTCACTTCCACACGGATGAGAGATTTTCCTTCTTATCGGAGACTTGTCGACAAAGGCTGCGAGGATACATTATGTCCGATTATGGCTTCGGGTCTCCCATGATGTCAAGATTTCATCGCAGTCAGTGATGACAGCCTTCTGAGCAGTCTCGGGGTGGTTTGAGAGTTTCTTTGGATTTTGTACCCTGGATGAACTTGAAATTGCTCTGATGCGTAGTTCTTTTCAAAAGATTCTTTCACAGGCGGATCATCTTTCAATTCTTTCAATATTATTCGGGTGATTGTTTCATCCTTTTTCATTGTTGAGTTATGTAAATATTCTTATTTGGAATAAAATGCACATTATTTCATCAATTTAATCGAAGCGAACAGTTTTTTTAATTATGCAATTGGCTGGTTATTTAAACAAGTCCGAGAATTTCATGTGTTGCGCGCCTCCACGATTTTTTTTAAATTTATTTATTGGCCATTGGGTCTTCCAGATGTTAAATTTCATCATTCAACCCATATTGGGAGTGATATGCCTCTATTCACGACACTTGCTGTAGCCTAGAAGCATATCACTCCCAATATGGGTTGAATGATGAAATTTAACATCCGGAAGACCCAATGGCCAATAAATAAATTTAAAAAAAAATCGGAGGCGCGCAACACATGAAATTCTCGGACTTGTTTAAATAACCAGCCAATTGCATAATTAAAAAAACTGTTCACTTCGATTAAATTGATGAAATAATGTGCATCTTATTCCAAATAAGAATATTTACATAACTCAACAATGAAAAAGGATGAAACAATACCCGAATAATATTGAAAGAATTGAAAGATGATCTCGCCCGTGAAAGAATCTTTTGAAAAGAACTACGCATCGAGCAATTTCAAGTTCATCCAGGGTACAAAATCCAAAGAAACTCTCAAACCACCCCGAGATCGCCGTAAGGTCGTCATCACCGATCGCAAAGTGAAATCTTGACATCATGGGAGACCCGAAGCCATAATCAGACATAATGTATCCTCGCAGCCTTTGTCAGCAAGTCTCTGATAAGAAGGAAAATCTCTCATCCGTGTGGAAGTGAACGGAATCCCGTTTGACACTTTTCAAGTCTCGCAAATGGCACTACGTAAACTGTTCGTATTTGTGAAATCTTCTGTTTTAGTGCGTTCATCATCGCCAATTTAGAGTGTGTTTGATTCACTGAAAACATTTTCCAAAAACGGTTTAGTCGAGGCAAAAAGGAAATTCGAATTTTAATTTTTAATTTTTATTCTTTTCTTTTCTATTTCTTTTATTCTTTTTATTTCTTCTCCTTTCTTCCTCCATTGCCACCGGCTGCAGAAGAATCTGGCGGGCCTAGCAACCACCGGCCGGTCGTGGTAAGGGGGAAGTAAACAAAATAAAAAAAAATAAAATAAAAGAAAATAATATTAAAATATTTTAAAATTTTAAAGAGGAGCAATTCCGAAAGGTATTTTTACTTCTTCAAATTGGGAAATTCACTTTCCTGATTTTGTATATAAACTTTTTATTGACTGGAAAGTATTTTTCTTTGAATATATCATTTTCCAGTGGACCAAAAGATGAAAGTTCGAAAAACTAATTCCTAAAACAAATGCACCCTTAATGTCAACTTGAACCCACAAGACTTAATTGGAATTCACCCCCAATGACAATCAACAAACAATAAGGCTCGATTCATACGGAAGTTGCAAACATGATAAGAGAGTCTTCTCAAAGCCATTGAGAGGCCCTCGCCGATGATGGCGGAGCAACGGATCTGCCCCATTTAAGAAATCACAACCACTCTCTAGACCGCTGCCAATTCAGTGATTGCTATCCTCCAATCATGTGATTTTTTGTTGATTTTTTTGTATATAATTTTTTCGAGTCTATATTAATTTTGGTTTGTTTATTTTTTTAAGTTTCTCGGCCCTTTTTTCTCCTTTATTGCATTATTCCAAGCTTTTTTTTTTACAAATACGACGCCTGGTCAACTCTACACTCATAAAAAAAAAGCTCTAAACTCATAAAGAACAATTAGAAATGGCCACGTTAACATTTTTCCGCTACACAAATTGAACGACTTAACGGGTACTCGATTACACGGATTGAATAAGTTCTAGTGCATTTTGAATTAACAAATTCTAAACATTTCATCACACTTATCTCAAAATTAAATATAATAAATTGTTAGGAAAAAGCACATCGTGCCGGGAATTTGATGCCCGGCATCTCCATTTTTCTTATTTCTGAGTTTTTTTTATCTCTCTTTTTATTTTTATTTTCATTAATTTATTTTTTCGCGTCACTCATTGACCCCAATTTCACCTTCAGTCTTTCCTCAGCTAGCTTCATCATCATTCACCCCGCCGCCATTTTTTCCCGCCCAATTACGATCTCCGCGTCCGCACTTCCTCCTCGGACCTCTCGCTAGGGTTTCGCAAGCGTCAGAGCCGCGACGCAGCTCCCCCCACGAGAGGCGCCGGCGCGATGGAGGTCCAGCAATTGGCTCAGCTCCTGAACGCCACCCTCGGCAGCTCCGACGGCGACGCCGTCCGCGCGGCCACCGCGGCTCTCGACGGCCTCGCGTCCTCCCTGCCTCGCTTCCCTTTCCACCTCCTCTCCCTCGCCACCGGTAAAACAATGCTCGTGAACTCATTTCGCTCATCGTTGGTCACTTGGAAATTGGCCATCGCACTTAGAAGAGACAGGAAGGATCGGGTTCTCAACTAAAGGACAATCGTGTTTGGAGTTTTAGCTTGCATTCTGTATGGACAGTTGCTCGCCCCTCGCCCGCTTATTGATCAGGGCGAGTTGTAGATACCTCGGCTTCTGGCTTTTGCCTATCGTGTGAACTTCAGTTTGATTCTGCTCTCGAAAGTTTCTATTCTGCTTCTACGCTGTGTATACCTGATCTTATGTTGAGTATCAGTTGCCAATTAATTTCTTATTTCGATGGATAGGCGGTGAAAATCAAGGTCTTAAAGTTGCGGCTGCCACTTACCTTAAGAACTACGTCAGGCGAAATATGGGTGAAAATCCATCATTAGAAGTTGGTAAGGAGTTTAAGGATCAGCTGATGCAAGCTTTGCTTCAAGTAGAACCAGAGATTTTAAAGGTTTTGGTGGAAGTGGTATGAGAATGTCCTAAACAGTTCTATCAATACTCAATTGTGCATCTAAATAGTTCCGCCAGTGATTAGTCATGTGAGAATTATCCTCCTTTGGCAGTTCAAGTTTGTTGCTGAAGTCGAGTTTGTGAAGCAATATTCGTGGCCTGAACTGGTGCCTGAATTACGCCTGGCTATTCAAAATAGCGACCAAATTAGTAACAATTCGAATTGTAAATGGAGGACTGTCAATGCCCTCACGATCCTTCATGCACTTATCAGGCCTTTTCAGGTACTGATCAATTCCCTCTTCCTCGTGCATAATTAGGGTACATTTAGACTGACTTTTACTATCTACTTTTGCTTAATCCAACTCTTTCATTGCACGCATTTTGACTTCTTTATTTAACTGGAAACACCTGAAACTTCCACAATATATAAAAATTGACATGTGACTTTTCAAACCTTAGATAATCTTTTAAAATTTGGCGAGAAAGCAAAAGTAGTTTTTGCTTAAGCATAAGCAAGTACGCCCTTAATTATAGCAATAAGCGACAAATAACACTTTTTATTGTTTCAAATTATCATTTAGTGAGATCTTTCTTACAGAGTGTTAAATTTTGCTGGAATAGTGGTAAGATTATTTACTCCTATTTCCTGGGTTTTGCACATTTAATATCTTTTCAGCAATCATGTCTGCTCAAAGACCTCATCATTTTGCTCTGATAATGGATCAGTTGACAGAGACATATTGAAGATGATACATCTTCATGTATATTTTTTCGCGGATAATTCTGTTAGTAGATAAAGCAAAAGCAGGAGTGTAAAGGAGAAACTGGAAATTTAGAGGGAAACATGGAATCTAAGTCGTAAGTCAATAAAAGTTATGATATGGTGTAAGTTTAGTAAAATTAGAAGTTTCAATTAACAGCTTTCAACATTGTGGATCAATTTTGCCAAAGTATGGTGAAATACGAACGTTTAGGATGATGTGGAGAAGTGCGCTTGGTGTTTTATATGACAGTCCAATACTGCTTAAGGGAAAATTATATATGATGATATAAAGGCCAATAATGCCTCGTGGCACAAAAAGCTGGGCAGTTAAACACCAACATGCGTACAAAACTAGTGGAGTGGAGATAAGAACGTTCTATTGGATTTGCGAGTACACAAGCAAAGACTGGATGACAATTGATTTTTGGAAAACTAAGGGTGCGTATGGTAACGCTCCAGAAACGCGTATGGTAAAAAAGTGTTCCCAAAGTGTTCCGGGAATACTTTTCGAAAACAGGAACACTTTTGGAGCGTAAACGAGAAACAAAAAATACTTGTTTCTTTGTTCCCGGAACACTTTTTATCAAAGCTTTTGAACACATTTTATAACGCAAGAGGAACACTTTTTGCAACCCTCCGTTCCTGGACTACTCCTTCACACTCTCAAACACGACGACTTCTTATCAAAGCTTTTGAACACATTTTTTTTTTGTAGTTACCAAACGCGTTTCTGTTCCCAAAAATCGTAGCCGGGAACAGAAACAGAAAAAAATGTTTCTGTTCCAAAAGTTATTCCGGGAACAGAAACGTTACCATACGCACCCTAAGTGTTGCTCTGATTGAGATAAGATGAGAGAAGCACGTTTGAGATGGGTTTTCCTCAATTAAATAAGGCCTTCGTATTCTCATGTAACGACTCGACTCAATTTGGATGACCCATGGTTCCAAAAGGAGCTTAAAAGGTGGACCATGTGGGGGTAAACCGCTAGTTGTGTATTGCTTAATAATCCCTTTCCCATTCTACATAGGACTTAGAGTATTACGCAACATTGAGGGTAAGTGGGGGTGAAGACTCGGTGTTAGAAGGAATAGCAGGAAACATGGGAATGATGAGGAAAGGTATAGGGTACCTAGAGCTTAATGAAGATTTACCAGAGAATCAAGTGTTAAAGTATCCCGCATCTCTTGCTTACGGGATTTTATATAGGACTTAATACATGTTATCTCCCTCTACCTAGTAATTTAAGCTTTTAGTTGAATTTTCTAACATAGCATGAGAGCCGTCCACCATCCCTCCTAGTTGCAATTGAGCGGCATGGTGGTGATGCCGGTATTGCAGTGTTCGCCTCGGATAAACCAAAGGCTAGTGCGAAGCCAGCCCGACGTGGGCATCGGGATTGCAGAGCATGGTAGATTGTTATGCCTTCAAATTGCAAGGTATGGGACTTGGATCCCATGCCGATGTTGTGAGACTTCGATTTGTGGTTCAGTGGCCTTGGGCTCTCCCACCTAAACAACTAGCTCTTGGGGTGTGGTTCTTCTAAGGTCCATCTAGGTTGCATTTTCTAACAGAGTGGATGACATAATGGATTCATAAAGCCACTCATTTAGTGGATCGAGGCCTAGTTTGTGTTGCTGCTTTGATTCAACTGGGTGTCTGCCTTGACAATCAATATACGGTGCCCACTTCTCTCTTATAAGCTATTTGTTTGTGTTTTTAGCTTATACTAATCCATCTTCAACTGTAATGTTTTGGCCATTTCAGTTGTAGAATCTGTTTTGCACCCTTGTATATATGCATTGCTTCCTTTAACTAAAGAACCAGTTGGTAAAAGAATCACCTTGTGAGATGCAAAACTGCGGAAGTTTGTAGTACGTATCTTGAGTTCTCAATATCTGTAAAAGTAAATATAACTTTTTTTTTGCCAGTACTTTTTGAACCCAAAGGTTGTTATGGAGCCGGTGCCGCCACAGCTAGAACTGATTGCAGAAGATATTCTCGTACCACTGCTAATTGTTTTCCATGGTCTCGTTGGAAAGGTGAATTCTTTACTTTCTCTACTATTTCCCTCGTATATCATTGAAGTGCACTATAATGAATTTATTGCTGTTGAAATAGGTCAAAGCAGCCAATATCATGACTGATATAAGTACCGAGAAGATTATACTTATCATATGCAAATGCTTCCATTTTGCTGTAAGTTATGCTTTTCGTGTCTTGACGGCCTTCCTTATTTATTACTGCACCATACACTTTAACGATAAGTTTTTGGGATATCAAACGTTCGGACGCAAAGATTGCTTTATGATGACCAATTCGTTGTTTTCTCATACTAATCATTACGTAAATACGGTAACCTAGGTTCAGACCACTGTATGCCTCAGATTCTCTGTTAGGTGCTAGGTTATGTTGTCTCCATAAACTATGATCGAACGTGGGACATGATGAACACGTATGAAGCTGGACTTATGCAAGCCAAGAGAATGGGAGAAGCAAAATTTTTGTGAAGAAGAAAAATGCAATAGCTGAGACAGCAGTACCTTTTCTGCCAACTGAAACACCTGTCACATTGTTGCTTTCAATCTGGAAATTTAGACAGCTTGACTTTTTTAGCACATTTCCTTTCATGCATTGGTTTTTTTGAATTAGTTGTTAAGCTTGTCTTTTCCCTGTACAGGTGAGGTCACATATGCCATCTGCTTTGGCTCCTCACATGGCTTCATTTTGTCGTGATTTAATTGAGATTTTGGATTCTTTGACTTTCGATTCTGTAGTGCCGTCGGCAAATGAGTATTTGCAGAGGTTAAAAGCTGCGAAGAGAAGTTTGCTTATTTTCTGTGCGCTAATTACTCGACACAGAAAACACTCTGATAAGTAAATCACTTTCTATTTTTTTGTTAAGCAGAAGACTATTGGGTTGTGTTTTATGGTATGTATCTGCCAATTTTTTCAGGTTGATGCCCGACATTGTCAACTGTGCTTTAAGTATTGTCAAGTACAGCAGTAATATCAGCGTAAGTAGTCTTCTAGGATTTTCAATTTCTTTTGCTTGGCCATCAATTTCCATCTTGGCTAGCCCTAAGGATAACCTGGGCACTAGAAATGTGTCCGCATGGATTAAAAGTTTCCCATTGTAGATAGAATCCGTCTTCCTATGCCTAACCGCTTCTGGCTCACCAAATTGTTTCTCATAAATGCAATCAAGGCCAGGGCCTAAGGACCAAATTTTCTGTAAGGCAGGTTTCTGCTTAGCTTTAGGCAATGATGGGATGGGAGTGAGTAACATGAGCAAGTGGGAAAGTGCTCTTTTTTTCTCCTGGGCCTTTTCAAACTTCGGCTCATCAAAGTTGATTTCACCTGTATATGTATCTAAGCTCCGTTTTTCTTTCTAGAGTCGTGTTTTAGCACTTTGCTATTTGCTTGCCTCTTCATCAATTGTATATCTGATAACGAGTTCTATTTTGGATGCAGAAACTAGATTTTCGGACAGAGAGGATTCTTTCACTTGCTTTTGATGTTGTTTCACGTGTTCTAGAGACTGGACCAGTAAGTTTCCAGCTCCGGCGATAACTAATTAACTAGTGGTTACCTGGAGTATTCTATTGAATTTCTTCAGAAAAACTTGTTGCCAAAAAATGCATTCTGCGAATTGTGTTCTAAAATGGATGGGGTTTTGGTATGATACTTATGAGTAGTCTTCACTGGACACACACACATGTATGTGTAGCAGGCAAACACATCGCACACTGGTATACATTAAGTTTTAAATGGTGGATATATCCTGTTATAATAGGTCTCACTCGGGAGTTTTTCAAAAATTAGTTTTTGGAAACATTAGTTATGGATTTTTGCTGGATGGACATTAAATTAGTTTTAATCACTAGCTATCAATATATTCAAATAGCCTAAAGGACTTTGCACCTTGATCTATACTGACAAATATAGATTGTATTCTCTATATTTTTCCACTTTAACTAGGGTTGGAAGATTGTTTCACCACACTTCTCTTTTATATTGGACTCTGCAATTATGCCAGCATTGGCTATGAATGGAAAGGTAAGGCTTCTGATCTCTGCTATTGTAGTCGAAAAGTAGCTTATAGAGATTGTCTCCTTATTTTACTTCTGTAGCTAATTTACCTCAAATGTCTCTATTTGCAATAGGACATATTAGAGTGGGAAGAAGACGCAGATGAGTACATAAGGAAGAACCTTCCATCTGAACTTGTATGGTTGCTAATGAAATATTTTTCTCACTTTATATGTGAGTAGCTATTTGTCACAGCTTCCAATCTGTATGCAGGAAGAGTTTTCTGGATGGCGGGAGGATCTGTTCACAGCCAGAAAGAGTGCGATAAATTTACTTGGTGTCATGTCAATGTCAAAGGTTGGTGCTTGATTCTCTTACATCGACCATGTGGAAGTTGCTTGTGTAATTAACTTTATCGTTTTTGTTTAACTGCAGGGACCTCCAATGAGGAGTTCCAAATCGACTTCTTCAAAGCGGAAAAAAGGTGAAAAGAACAAGCGAGATAGTCAGCAGTCTTCTGTGGGGGAGTTATTGGTTCTTCCCTTTTTGTCCAAGTTCCCTGTTCCTACTGATGATAATGCTTCCCACCCTACAATCTTAAATAAGTGAGTAGGTGGAATCAATATTCTATATGTACATCCAAGTCCAGAGTGGTAAAACACGGTAGAAATTAACTTATTGGGCACTGTCTAATTAGCAACTTTTTCCACTGATTTTTCTTCTGCTTTTTTGCCTTAAAAAGAGAGTGCACAATGTTATCAATATAAGCAGTACAGGTAAGAAAAGGAACTATATCTTAAGTACTTTGGTCCTGTTTACTATTTCATTGGCTAAAGAATGCTTTTTCCTTAGTCCAATCATTTTGTAAACTCTCTCTCTCTCGCTCTCTCGGGCACGCGTTCAGGGGAGTCGAATAACTCATACTTTATAATAAGATTTTCATGGACCTATCCTCTTGTTAGTTATCTTTACATCAAGTGTTCACCGATTCTTTTTTGAAATGCTTTTCCTTTTTTCTGCATGTCCAATAGATATTCACAGCACGATAAGGTTTTCTAAAAGACTATCTGCAGTTTATAATTGGTGCTATCAAAGCTGGACATACATGGGAGATGACCTGCTTGCACTCAAAAAGTTGCATATTTTCCTTATAGTAATATTCAAAGAATGTTCTTCATGGGGAGTCGAATAACTCATACTTTATAATAAGATTTTCATGGACCTATCCTCCTCTTGTTAGTTATCTATACATCAAGTGTTCACCGACCAGATTGTTTTTTGAAATGCTTTTCCTTTTTTCTGCATGCCCAGTAGATATTCACAGCATGATAAGTTTTTCTAAAAGACTACCTGCAGTTAATAATTGGTGCTATCAAAGCTGGACATACATGAGAGGTGACCTACTTGAGCTCAAAGCATTGCATATTTTCCTTACATTAATATTCAAAGAATGTTCTTCATGAGTGCGAGTTTCTCACCTTTTGATAGTTCAGAACTCTAAATTTTGACTTCCATTCTCTATACTTTATATTTTTAAGCCAGTTGGTCATCATTATTTGCATTTAGTGTTTTATTTAGATGGCTGTAAATATGAATGTACAGTCTTGGGAAGCCTAAATCTTATTCTTTATTCAATGTGTTTGTGCAGTTACTTTGCGGTGTTGATGGCTTATGGTGGACTGGAAGATGTAAGGCACAAACAGCTGTGTGGTGCAAATTGACATTTTTTATGAGTACAAATTGAAATCTCTTTGTTTTCATGCTGCAAATACAGTTTTTAAGGGACAAACAACCTGGATATACAGCAACTCTTCTTCGTACACGAGTTCTACCACTATACACGATATCAGAAAAGGTGCCATACTTGGTGGCAGCTGCAAACTGGGTTGTTGGAGAGCTTTCATCTTGTCTACCTGAAGTAAGAATGAACCTTAGGAATGTTATCTCTGCAAGAGAATTAATGTTGTTTGACCCACTGAGTAGAATCCAGATTGGTCAGCTAGTGTGGTGCTCACTGCTCGATACTGCTTTCATTCTTATTGAGTGCTTATTGAATAGAAGCACTTATCCTTCTAAGTTGTATGTTTGCTTTCAGGATATGAGCTCTGAAGTATACTCCCATTTGCTTAAGGCCTTATCCATGACGGATACAACGGATATTTCTTGCTATCCTGTCCGTGTTGCAGCTGCAGGGGCGATGGCTAGGCTATTTGAAGTAGGTTCCCAGTAATTTTTGTATGGTCAAATGTTTAAATTGGATTTCTCAGCATGATGTATTAATTTGACTTCAGTTTTTTCCTGGCAGAATGATTACCCACCACCTGAATGGTTGCCACTTCTTCAAGTTGTGATTAATAGGATCAATGATGAAGACGAGGAAAGCAGCATTTTATTTGAGCTTCTGAATTCTTTAATGGAGGCTGGAAATGAAAGTGTCATGGTTCATATCCCAGACTTAGTTTTACCACTTGTTGGCGCCATCTCAAAGTTTTTACCTCCTGATATGGAGCCATGGCCCCAAGTATGTTTGCATTTTGCAGACTGACTATCTATTTGCTATTCTTATTCGTTTCTCTTCCATTTGTGTCTCTGGCCTTTTGAATAACTGTTATGCTTTCTTGTTCCAAATGCACTTTTATGCCTTTTCAACTGATAGACTTTACCAATCGTAAATGAACCGGTCTGGAACCACATGAACTTTTAACTCGGCAAGGCCACAAGTTCAATGATGTAGGGTGTATTTACTTGTATATTGTTCACAACCTGCATTATGTTTCAAACTCACCATGCTGCCGCTATAGTCCCTTGTGCTCCAGCCATGTTGCACCTGATGGTGCTCGTCTTTGCATGTTACTGTGCAGTCCCTTTTGGTCTGATGCTATAGAGTTGGAGTTCCTTTGGGTCCTAAAACCTAGAACTGTAGTTTCCTGGATTTATTTTTAAATAATGGTTTGGGACTGTTATGAATGTACATGTGCTTTGCAGCTACAGGCCTTAATTGGTTGTAATTGATTTTGATGATAAGGTTACTGTTTTGCTCTATAGGTAGCTGAAAAGGGCTTTGCAACTTTGGCGGTGATGGCTCAATGTTGGGAGAGTTTTATAAGTGAAGAAGCCAATGAGCATGAATCATCTGAAAAGTGCGCATCTGGGCGAGCTATAATCGGTAGAGCTTTCGCAGTTCTTTTGCAAGAGGCTTGGCTCAAACCAAAAAATCTGTTGGTTAGTTTCCAGTAACATATATTAATGTCGTTATCAGACAGTTACGTGTGTTGTTCCCTTGGAAAACTTGATTTGCCTTGCTAGTTTATCATTTCAAGTCAATTTTGATAACCAGAATATGGTTTCCCAGAATGATATTTAGTTTCTTCCAATGTACTAGGTGTCCCTTTGCATGAGGCACTTCGTAGTATAGATGATTCATTAGCAAAATAAAAGCCCTCTCTTGCGTTCTGTCTGCATAAGTCATTTCTGGGAGGAGCTAATTGTAGAAATTTTACTCTAATCATTCCTGTATGCTTCTACACAGATTTCTATTCTGCCCTGACACTTGGCCTTTCCTCTATGTTGGTTCAGGAAAGTGAAACATCCGCGCCTTCCTCGTGTGTAGATCATGCATCAACATTACTTGGGTCGATCATGCTATCTGTTACGGAAATCAACTCAATTCTAGAGCTTAAAGTGTCAGAACTATTATCAGTTTGGGCTCATCTTGTAGCAGACTGGCATGCTTGGGAAGAATCAGAGGATTTATCAGTTTTTGACTGCATTAAGGAAGTTGTCAGACTGTCCACTGAATATGAGCTGGCTGATTTCTTGTCAAGACGTGTACCATCGCCTCCTGCCCCACCTGTTCCTCCACTATCTATTGTTGAAGGTATTGGAGCTTTTGTAAGTGAAGCCATCACACAATATCCATCTGCAATGGGCAGAGCATGTTCCTGCGTTCATATGCTGCTTCATGCCCCAAGCTACTCATCTGAAACTGAAAGTGTAAAGCAGTCATTAGTGATTGCATTTTGCCAGGCAGCCTCTTCTAGTTTCTACAGAATTTACCGAAAGCAGCCCTCTCCACTGTGGAAGTCTTTGTTGCTTGTTATTGCATCATGCTATTTGTATTGTCCTGACACTGTGGAGGAGATATTGACAAGGAACCAAGACGGTGGCTTTGCAGCCTGGGTATCAGGATTATGTTCGGTTGCCTCCCCTTCTTGTACGATTTGTCTATCAGGAGAATCCGAGATTAAGTTATGTGGTTAGTAGCACACTTGAATCCTCAAGCAGAAGTCAAGACATAATCGATTCTTTTTCATCCTTAAGATTTCAGCTCATTCATCTTGAGTTAAAGTGGAAGATATTGATATTTCTTTTGGGCTGACCTTGTTTAGCTATACTTGATTAGCTATATTTTTTTCAAGCCTGTATCTCTAATTAATGCACTTCATTATTGGATGACTTTAAATAAACAGACTTCTAACTCTTAGAAAGTATGATCTGTCAATTCAGCTTTAACTATTAAGTAAATGGATTGATTGATGAGAGAGAAAATAGAAGGGTGAAAATAACCTGTCATAAATAAATAAAAAGTTAAGAAACACGTTAGGTAAAATTAAAAACTAAGCAAAAAATTTTATGAGTCACGTCAAATGAAAAACATAAACAATGGATATCTAGAGTGTATGAAGTTCCTCTTTTAACTCTTGCTCATAAATCTACAAAATCAGTCATATCCTTAAGAAAGTTATCCCAGACACTGCAAGCCCATGCATAGCATGGTTATGTCAGTATGAAGTATAATACTTGAATTGTTAAGAAAATCTTGCGTAAATTTTTGTTTGGTATTTCAGTTCTGTTTTGTATACACATCCATTATTTAAGTTGAAACGATTACTCATTCAGACTTTTTGGTACTGTGTAGTAATGGCACTGGTGAAGGTGATTGAGCGGTTATTAGAGCTCGGAAATTTTTCTTCCGGTATAGGCCGTGAATGCTTCACGTCACTGCTGGAGGCAACAGCGAAATTGAAAGAAGTGGAAGATAATGCAGAGGTGGAGGAAGAAGAAGAAGAAGAGGTACAAGAAGAAAGTGGCGATGAAGATGAAGAGGAAACCGATTATGAGGTCAGCTCTTTTACCAGTTCTCTTCTTACCAATGAAAAGAAAAAAAGTTAGCAATGATGGTTCTTAAGTCCGAAGCATAAGAGTAGAGGGATCTTATCCGATGTCAGTATTCTTAACAACGCATCCAGTATCTATAGGTCCCTTTGAGAATTGTGGTTCGTAAATGTGGGTTCTCGATGGTAGGGATGCTTTTTTAACTAATCAGACCGGCAGAGAGACTCCATGGTTTAAAGGTGCAATTCACATCCTGGGTCAATAAATGAAGCATCAAGATGCAATTGACAACAAAAACTAGTATGTTGGATAAGATTATCCTCTCGAGACATTCGAGCTCTCTGTCTTTAGGAGATAGTTTGGAGAACTGATGGTCTTAAGGAGAGAGTTTGGAGAGAAAGTGCATAGCTTGAACCTACTTCCAGCTATGCGACATGTCTTCTTGTATAAGTTTTATGGTTCAAGCTGCTTGAAAGAGTAAATAACTGGTTATGTAAGTTCCATGGATTTTGATGCAAGATTGGATAGCGGGTTCAATTGTTTGAACTGGGCTTTTTTCTCGGGACAATGTTGAAAAGAACTTCAGTTTTATCAAGCAGCATAACGTACCAGCGAACTATATAACATGAAAATTCTACTTGATGGCTAAAGGGTAACTTAATTATTTTTTCTAGATATATTCAGAGAATGCTTCCTTCTCTGTAAGTCGTTTTTAAATTGTACCAGGATTCAGATGATGACGAGCATGAAGAAACTCAAGAAGAATTTCTGGAAAGATATGCCAAAGCTGCGATTGATCTTGAAGATGGTAATGCCGTTGAAGAGGGAGATGTCGAATGTGAAGACCTTGAGCCTGATTTGGGTAAAGTTCTGTGTTCTGCTTGTGAGCTGTGTGAAAACACTTGTGGTTATTGTTACAAACTTAATCTGCTTGAATTGTGTCACAACCCTGATTGTCTAAGTCACTTACAATGGACACTATCTTACATTTGAGTTCGATGAGATGCAACTTCCATGCTTTCATCATAGTCACAAGCTTCAGAAGTCTCATGTGGTAGTCAGATAGCCGTAAAAGTAGAATTTTCGTATTGCTGTCGATGGCTGCTTTTTTAAGGCCCTCTTTTGGAGGTGATATCGACTGCAAGGTTTGTGAGTTTGTTTGTTTGGGACAGAATATAGGTATGAAGTGTTTTCCAAAGGGACTGGTGGACTTTTTAGCCCCATAACTCCATCTACAACATCTTCCTAAAACTAGTTAATTAGCAAAGCAAGTGGCATGCAAGGCAACCAAGTTCAGGCTTATTAGTTCTTGGGCCCCCTTAGGTTGCATAGAATTCAGATTGCACAAGGAGAAACTGCTTCAGAATTTTTTTTTTGGGAAATCCCAGTACAGTTCTTGTTGCAAATGTATCTATTTTTTCGAGTGAAATGAGTTTTCTCTTGACCTTTGAGGCATGGTTGCCCGTACAAGGAATTGTGTCCACAAGGTTAACCCGAGGGATTGTATGTGGGGTTCTGTTTTTTTATTTTTATTTTTTTTGGGGCCTGTTTAACAATTTTCATGCTCAGGGTAAACTTTGTGATGATCTTACTAATCGATTTGTGTCTGTATGATACAAACTAGGCCATCTGGAGGAGATTGATCACCAACGGCTTGTCTTCTCATTGATAGAAAGACATCGAGATGTTCTCCTGAAAGGGCAGGTGTTGCCACCTCAGCTCGTTTTGACTTTGCGCGGTGCCTTCCCTGAGCAGTTTTCGTTGTTGCAGTAGCACAGATGAGAAAGTTAAATTAATGTTCCCTGCATGTCAATGTGGTAGGGAAGTACGATCCCGTCTTGCTTGATTCCTATCGGGCAGCAGTCTTTGCCTCGAGGTAAAAGACTACTTAAAATGTAGCCGTTGAAAGGAACTGTAGAGTGTCCCTGGCTTGTTGTCTCATTAACAATTTTTATGGCAAGGTTTTATTTTATCGAACGCTGTGGCATTCCGGAGCAAGACTCCAGATGTAGGGAGTCTTCGGTGTTCTAACAATGGGCTAAAGTATGCTTTCTTTCCTTGATTATAAACTAATGCTAAGCTATCAGAAAAAATGACATGTCCATGGTGCCGATTTGCCCCGAACCAAGGAATATCCATCTGCAGTGGCTACGGAACCTTGTGCTTACTCTGAAAATTCATATGCTAACTCTGAAAATAACTTGGATTGAAGTGGCAATGAGAAGCGAGAATAAATTCATTTCTTTTTGGGCGGAAAAGTCTGCTCTCTTGAGTTTCATACTTCAAAGGCAATTGTCATTGGTAGGAGCTAAATGACCGACTGGAGGGACGGTGGACATATGGAGTTGGAGGTTACAGAGATCGACACTGTTGAACCGGTACGGAAAATATTTTGCTTGTAATGATAAATTTGTAGCCATAAATTGCAATTAGTGATGAAAACAGTTTTTATTGACTCTTTTTTCAAGAGATGAAATGACTATAATTTGGAAGTTTTTTTTTTTTTTAATTTCTAATTTTTCGACCAAACAAGCGAAGTCTTAGTACAAAATGAATCGGATTGGTACACCATGGGCCAGGAAAAATAAATATCATGCAATAGCAGATCTGTCCTTTTATTGCCGCAAAATATTTTGGAATTCTATTGCTTCCTTCCGTAAGAAGGGGAAGCCTAGACATAGTGTTGTCAACCTCTGAACTTCTTCTCTCGAGTTCTGCTCCTAACTTTTTTCCCAAATTGAAGTAATCACCCTTGGTTTAATTGTGATTATGTCCTGTCATTCCGAATTCACAGGATAAAAAACTTCAATTATAATGTAAGCTCTTGCAAAAAGCCAACAATTTAGGATGCTCACATTTGGCCTTGTCTCGAGTCTCTCAACAAGGAAAATCATTACTCGTCCTCGCCAACGCCAACGTAATTAGTTAGGAAGATTTCTTGCTAAGAAGAAGGCATGCTTCATTCGACCAGAAAAAAACAACAAAAAAAGAAGGCATGCTTCTCATCAAGCTAACCACAATGCTTACGGAAGAATTTCATTCAAGAAGAATGAGATCAATTATGAACTAAGCACGCTATCTTTTTCAGCCAAAAAAGGAAAAACTAAGCACACTATCGTCCCAACAATGCTACGCGATCTTTCTGCAGTGCCTGTGACAGGTTGAGATCAAAGAGCTCACACCGAATTGGCATCTCCATCTCATAAAACGGGTTCTTCAGAACATAGTCTGTGTATAGCTCGTAGATGACTTTTAACAGAGCCTCCATATGCTGAGTTCCGGGCTCACAGACGACAAAAAATTTTGTCCCTGCACAAGCACAACAGATGCAGCACTTGTGTCAAACAGTTTACAGATTTGCACCACAGGACACCTGTTTTTCGTCAGTCATGAGAAAAAACACCTTAGCTTGCACTTGTTAATACCTATACCACAAGGAACAAAGAGGGCACTCATTGGCCGTCAACAACAATTAATAGGAAGGAACAAAAGGGGATACATTAGCCCACTCTAATCTATCCTAAAGTTGATGGACCAATCCTAAACGATGGATGTGAAACGCAGATCTTGCCTTCCATTTGATGGTTCAGAAGACAACCAAACTTCTACTCAGCCAATTGGCATCTAACATTCAAAAACTTGCAGCATTTTCCTTTTTGTTGCAAGCATCAAAGGATCGTAAGAAAAACTCATATCCTGAAAGGGAAACATTCTTACGATATTAACTTCAGTAGAAAAAATGGGAGCTCAGTTCATGTGAGAGTTCAACAACAGAAACCACATGTCATTTTTGCTTTCAAATGCACAAACATTTACATGCAAAAATTCAATTTCAACGGCAGTGCAAGGTCCATAATGTGTCTGACCCAAGCAACGCATCCCAAAGGGTAGAGAAAATGCTACCGACTGTTAAATGCTAAATGAAGGTAACAGAAATAGTACAGATCCACCTCCTTGCAAGGCCTGTCAATTTCCACAACTCCTCAAGCTTTAAGATATGATTAAGTTACTAGACAAGTGTAGTCCCCAACAATCCAAGATGCCAACATCATTAAAAGAATCTAGAATGTGCCTATTTTACCATAACTTATTGCAAGGGTTAAAAGTAAAACTGACAACTGGGACAGGAAACTAGTGATAATGTACTCCAGAAAAGCCAGCTTATTTTAAAACTTGGTCCTATCAAAGCAACAACTTCTTGTCTAGCATTCGATCGTGTTCATCGAATAATCTAAAATAGCACAAAAGGTCAACTGGGCAGAAAAAGGAATCACAATTAGTTGACAATAATGTGTGCCCAACTACATAGATGTAGAATCTGACACATTTTTATATAGAGCGACGTCTCACCGTCCTTGTTTTATTTCTACTTTTTTTTTGGCGCACACAATTACAAGCAAACCTCTGTACAACGAGCCTTGCAGGTTAAAAACAAAATGATCCAGAGAGGACAATGATAGGACACCAGAAGAAGATCTCGCATTGGCAAATCTGCATATTGCAACCAAGTCCTACTCAATTTTCTATAACTAAAAGTGCATCAGAAGAAGATCTCGCATCGGCAAATCTGCATATTGCAACTAATTCCTACTCAATTTTCTATAACAAAAAGTGCATCCGTGAATTTACGATGTTGCGACGCGACATCGAATAATTACCAGTTCAAGTCCGGACAGTGAACATGCCGTCTACCTCCCTATTGGAACTACAACAACTAGCAATTCTTCATACAGAAAGAAAAGGTTCACACCACTTGTTATTCCAGCGTTTGCAGAAACAACCTTCAATTAACGGACAACTATGTTACATTTCCCTTACTAGATCAACCAACCATATAACCAACACAACAAAATGAGCACCAACAAAAAAAAAAAAAAAAAAAAAACGACAACAACACAAAATCCTCACCAGTAAGGGACTGGAAGCAGTGGAGGTCGAACGCGTCGGCCTCCAGGAGCTCGATCCCGGAGCATCCGACGGTCGGGGACAGCTGCTGAGAGATGGCGTGCATCGAGTGCCACAGGCTCGCCACTCTCAAGCTGTCGTTCGTGTCCATCCTCCCCGCAGATCCGTAATCCTAAACACGAAAGATTCGAAAGGCGGCCTTCAGCGATAACGTCAAATGACCACTCAATCGATCATTGAGATACGAGCGGGTCGTGCGGATTGCGATGGTTCGTCGTCGGAGGCGGAGGAGGAGGAGGAGGAGGAGGGTAGAGATACCTTGTAGAAGATCAAGCCTCCGGATTTGTTGATGATGAAGAGGCTGTAGATGGCGGCCATCGGAGGAAGGCGGCGATCGTAGGATCTCGCCGCGAGCTTCGGAGCGAGACGAGCAGGTTCCGATTCAGCTTCGCTTCTTTCGTTCTTCTTTCACTCGCTTTCAGGGGAAAGACTGGGAGTGGGAGAGGTGAAGAAGTGGGGCCGAAAATTTTTATATTTATTTTTTGACTTGTTGAATTACCTAAAATTATGATTATAAAAAAGAATTACCTAAAATTCTTTTTTGACCCAAGAGAAAATACCTGAAATTCTTTTAAAAAATCCATATTTGATTTAACATACAATACTTTTTATGTCACAACTTTTGATTAATTTTTATAAGATGTTTTCTTATGAATTTTTTTCATTCCACAGTGTATGTAGGGTTTATTCGTGGCGATGTGATAGGTACTTCGAAAGTTTTACCTTCTCAAAAAATGAATTAGCGGGAGCTCACATAGTTCCTCCTATTTTCTAGAAAGTTTGTTTTTTCTATGATATTGTTCTGGGAAAACTTCAAAAAAGGGCCCGAAGTGTCATCGTTTTCTCAAATAAGGGCCTGAAGTGAACTTTGTTTCAATTAAGGGCCTAAAATGCTCAAATTATTTCAAAAGAGAGCCTAATCGAAGGGCGTTTTTGACTTTTACGTTTTTATTATTATTTTAATGTTTTTCTTTTTACCTTTTCTTTTTTCTCCTCCCCTCCCTCCTGTTCATCATCTTCCCCACAACTGATCGATCCGGCCGTTGAATTCATGCAGACTCCACATAAAGAGGGAAAGAAGCCATGACTGGAAGAAGCTAAAGTGGTAGTCGCCCTCTCTCTATTCAACACCCTCTCTCTCTACCTCTACTTCCGCCCTACCCAGAAGCGAACCCTTGAAGCTTCTTCCTCACAAATCCGCGACGACGATCCGACCGGTTTCATCCCTCAATCAACCATCCTCCGCCCAATGGTAAAAAAATATAAGTCACGAATTCAAAACCTTTAATTTCAAAAGAAAGAAACCTTCAAGCCTCTTTCTCTCTCTAGCCGTGGCGGACCTCGTCGGCAACGCCCTCCAGGCCGTTGACTGGCAATTCTGTGAAGCAGATGACGACCCCATGTCTTCGCAAGTCTCTCAGTCTTCTTCTTCTTCCTCTCAAGCATCCACCTCCGAAGCTTACCTCCTCGACTTCATCATCGCCAACAAAGTCGGGCTCCGCCACTATTCCGGCACCATCAGCGGCCGCTAGATGGTGGGCCTTGTCCGCGAACCTTTGAATCCCTACGACGAGAACACAATCCGCCATCTGGGTCCTCAACACCAGGACCATCCAGGTCGGCCACATCGAGTGCGACATCGCCGCTGTCCTTGCCCCACACTCGCAACTGCGGTAGCAAGTTCAGGATACCCTGCCAAGTTCACATTTTTGCGAGGGTCGAGGCCTTCGACCTCGTTAAGTCGGCTATTTCACGAGGCGGGTTAGTGCTCATTTTGGACGTGGGTGCTTCGTTTGCCTTGTCGGAGGCGGTCGTGGTGAAGGAGAAGAAGGGTCAAAAGGAGGTGAGGTGTGTGGATGAGATTTTTAAGCTGGTGGACAAGAATGTCGGGAAGAATGCGACGATGGAAGCCCTGGAGCCACCGAGGGAGGTGATAAAGTTCACGCTCTTCGATCACCAGAAGAAGGGGTTGGGTTGGTTGGTTCATAGGGAGAACTCCAGAGAATTGCGTGGGGAAGATGATGAACAGGAGGGAGGGGAGGAGAAAAAGAAAAGGTATAAAGAAAAACATTAAAGAAATAACAAAAATATAAAAGACAAAAATGCCCCCAGTTAGGCCCTCTTTTGAAACAATTTGAGCACTTCGCACTCTTATTTGAAACAAAGTTCACTTCAGACCCTTATTTGAGAAAACGAGAGCACTTCGGGCCCTTTTTTGAAATTTTCCCTATTGTTCTTGAAAAATTACGCAGAATCAAGCCAAATTATGAAAAATCATAAATGAAATATTTTACGTGATGTGAAATCTTCAACTGTTTGAGAGTTAATAGAGTCAAAATGCATGCCCCATAATTTGAAAAACTACTGTAAGTTTAAAGCAAAAATAACTCTAGATATAACTATTAATTTCTCAACATCGAGCTTGTAGACGTTGGTAATAATTTCATTGGATTCGGCAACCCCGGCTTTAGGCATTGATGCCGCCCGCATTGAAAAGCACTATAAACCAAGAAGATCAGCCCGCATTGAAACTCGACGAGCCTCGCATCAAGTGCAAGTCTTGTAGTGCTAATACGAGTCATTGCCTTGGTTATTTGGTGAATTCTTATGGTGGTTATTTGTTGGACCAGACTTTTGCACCAATTTTGGAAGAAGATTCACAAGGCTAAAGAGTCAAAGTACAAGTCTCCAAGTATTTAAATGCATTTCGGGTTTGTAGTTGTTTTAATACGTTCTCTAGTTACTAGGACTTTTATTACTATCTACTTCCCATATGTCTTTCTTATTCAGGAGTCCCTATGTTCCTCTAGTCTTGATGCCTTTGTTATTCGTTTGTTTTCAAAGTTTGATTCCCTCTGTATAACGAGGAAAATTCTCCACTCTAAGATAGATGAATTTGATAAATGAAAATTGCTCGGTGCATTTCCTTGAATCTTAAAGAGTTCACACACTTGAAAATCTAGAAAAGTTTTCAGCTCGTCCTAGAAGAGTCGAAGCTTTTCAAAGTCTGCATCCTTGAAGAGTTGCAGGTATTAATCTAGAAGAATTGATGTCCTATCAACTTCTTTGGAGGCTTGGAAGAGCAACCATTGAAGTTCCTATCCTTTTCTTATTATGTTCATTCACAAACCGTCCACTTCAAACCCCCGTCGACACTTCTACGATCCTTATCTCAGAAAATCGAAAATATGAAAGTTGTAGATCTATGAGTCCTCGAAAGATTGGCGTTGGAATCAGGTCATTCCGACGTCTATCGACAGAGCTACATCCATTCTCCCGAGAGGTTACGCAGAACTGAAATTTCTATTTGTGTCCGCGTGAAGTCATTCTCCCTATCCTATTATTTCGGTAGTCATACTGGGACTGCATCAATCATACTTATATTTTTGCATATAGAGACTATCTTTGTAGATCTTTGTCGCGATACGCAGCGGCAGTCCAATGTCTTCGGTTCGGGTGGGGAGTATACATTTACTGTTCTAGATCTCCGATGTGGAACTTCCTTGACATAATTCCTTCGTTGAAGCTCAACAATTTTCTCCTTGTGTGAGCTAATCTGGAAATTCTTTTGTATCCACACATCAGAACTTAAATTTCACCTTATATGATATGGCTTTGATCTGGAAAATCGCAATGATCAACGAGATTTCATCTTATGACCAATCTGTTAACAGCCGGCCGCTTCCCCCAAATGCTCTCTCTTATTTCTTTGTGTTTATGAATGCTACTCTCTACTATAGAAATAGGGTTGATATTTTATAGAAAGACTTCATTAATGGCAGGGAACGAACCTTTTTTTTTTGGGTCGAGGTAGAGAACGAAATTAGCTGGTTGCGTAACAGGTGCATATTGTTCAGTGTAATATCCTTGTATTTTATCATCATCTTGATGAATAAATTTCCAGATATATATCTCTTTTTAAGATATAAGGCTTTTTTATTATAACGAGTTGTTCAAAAGGATCTCCCTTTTTTTAATCAAATATTCTACTTTTTGTCGGAGGCGGGTTTATTATGAGGGTGGACAATCAAATCCATTTCTCAATTCAACAAGGAATTATACTTAAAAAAAGCAAGTTGCGAAAACGAAATTCAGTCGAACTCACGTTTGCTGAAAAACTTAATAATGAGTTGTCGACTGGATATGATTTGTTAAGATCCACATCACACCATATCTCTTGACATACTTATGAGTAGACCTATTGAGCCGGTAGGTTGAGTCCGAACGAAAATGGTTCGACCTAAATAGATCCATTTAATCCGTTCTGACCCATTTTCACGCGATAAAAATCTAGTAACACATGTCCGATCCAATTCACACCCCACTCGATCCATATTTATAAAAGCACTTTCATATTGAATCAAATTTAAGAAAACTCATGCCCAAACCGAGGTAAGAGTGCGGAGTTTACTAAGCGTGGGATCGAGTGAGAATGAGAGAAAACAAAAAGAGGGATATAGATATCTATTGAGTATAAATAAGTTGTAAACACATTCAACTTGATGTCGCGTGACGAGTTGTTCGAATTTTCTTTGCTTAATTATAGTGAACAAATAATCAAAAGATTAATTTTATGTAAAATTTTTCGTATGCGAAACATTTAAAGATCGATACTTTTAGATGCGTAAGTTGGCGCACAGAGATAAACGACTTCAAATTTTTCTGCGTTCTTACTTAAGTCAATAAGTGCATAAGGAGAAATTTAGTGTAGCTCAAGCTAAATAGGTGACTTGGAAGCTTTCCTGGGCTATTGACCATGGTATTGCCCCGTCGGGTTACGATTTACGTAGGAAGTTCCCCGTCGGCCTCACGGGTCTAGAGGATTATCGTCGAAATTCTTTGAACAGAGAAGGGTTTTTCTATCGGGTTAATGGGTCCGATGGGGTTCTTCCACGGATCCGGGCGACCCCGTGCCGCCCTCCAACATGTCAGCTCAATGCCGGTAGCAACATATACATAAACGGATTTTTGTGGACAATCTCAAATTACGAGTGTGGAAACAACTTGAAGAACAGCTGAATAAAACAAGTTAGAAAGGAAACCCTCGTCCATACAAACAATGGGAAAGGAATTTCCCTTTTGGACGAAAGCATGTGACGAAGGACATATCCACGCAAAGACAAAGTGGCCACTGATCTCGCTTTATTGCCCATTCGTAGCGAGTCCAAATTGGACATCCAACCTATTCTTTCTTCCACCTTTTCCAACCAAGTTGGTTTCCCCTTTTTGGATGGTTTCATTTTAATCCTTTCAAACTCTCGATACACGAATCACGAGAATCTGACTAGCCTCGTACATCACCATGTCGTCATTTTAACCGTAACGGACGAGATTCAAATTACATAACAGAAGTATAACAAGAAGACTTGATTTTAATTTTTGGATCACTTAACTTATCACCGTTGTGATAAAATCATCGGAAGAGTAAGAGAGAGAATAAGAAAAAATCACAAACCCTTAAATTCTAACTTGTCAGATTTCTAAAGGGCCAGTTCAGATTGCAAAATTAAGGCTGTCCGTGTTGAAATCCCTGTCGATCTCTAATCCGGGACAAGACGATAAGCACAAAGACTTTTCCAAGTCCTTGGGCACTAAGGAATCTTTCCAATTCTTGGACCAGAAAAAACAAAAAACAAAAAAGGAATCTTTCCAATTCAATGCATGGGTTGGTAAGAAGGATTTGGAGTGAAAGAGAAATAATTGTAAAAATATTTGGGTGTAGGCAAAAATATTTGAGGGGATTAGAATAACTCAAGAAGGGATCGATAAAGTCAAGTTTACGTGTAATTTAGGAGGGATTTATGTACTAACAAATAATTTTTTTTCTACTTCTGAATAAATCAAAGGATATATATTGTATTGCATTTCTTTCACATCCAAGCCATATTATAACCGGTCGTTTTGAACTCTTTTTCTCCCTCTTTTTTTCGTTTTTCTTACGGCTAGTTAGTTCGTTTGCTTTTCGTTCCAATCACCCTTTCCTAAATATGCGAAGGTTAACTAATTGAGCAAGAACTCGACGAGGTCCCGATTAAATTCCGATCACTTGCCAGCGAAAATTTTACTACGAGCCATAACGAGGGAAGTGCAAAGACTACCTCGGCCCTCTACTTTCTCCGAGACCTCGGCGAGGTTCCGATGAAATTTCGATCTTTCGTGTGCGAAATTTTGCTACGGGCTATCACGAGTTGTGCCCAACGGATGTCTTCAAAATGCCTTCAAAATAAAAGAAAAACCAATGACATCGGGCCCCACCAAACCAACGTGCTTTGTCCAAACAAGAAATTTCTTTTGTCTCTCTTCCCGCGGAAAATCCCATTTTCCTAGCGTAGCGTCGGATTCGGGTTGCTCCACGTCACCTCTTTACGTCCCCGAAATCTCCACAATTCCCAATTTCTCTCTCCTTTTTTTTTTTTTTTTTGGCTCCTCTTTCCTGCATAAGCCTCGCTAGTGTCGGTCTCCGGACACGTGGCGGTAAGCGCGAAGCCACCACACGAGTAAGCCAAGGGGATAAGAGGAGAGGAGAGAGGAACCGCCCCGGAAACTTCCTCTCTCTCTCTCTCTCCGCGCAGCACTCGATCCCTCCCTCTCTCCGCAAGTCTCCTCCTCCTCCTCCTCCTCCTCCACCTCCACCTCCAGTGGCAACGCTGCAATTCCAGCGCGCAACCGAGGGCATTCTCGGTATTACGCCAAGCCGCGATCGGATCCCCCCGAGACCACCCCCAAAATCGAACGGCGGGGATTCAGTGCGTGGCGGCCTCTTTGGTTCCTTAACGCGCACCCAAAACTTTAATGACGCCACAAATTTCAAAAGGGCAAAAAGAAAAATCTTAATTATTTTAATTAAAGAAATAGAAGAAGGAAAAAAGAAAAAGATGGGGAAAGGGAAGGTGCTCTCGCACACATTCACACCTCCCCGTACTCGTCTCAGGCATCTCTCTCTCTCTCTCTCTCTCTCTCTCTTCTCTCCTTGGCGCTCGCGTTCATGGTGATTCCCTAGGGTTCTTTGTTTTGCTCTCGGCGGGGAAATCTTTGGCGGAAGATGTCGCTGAAGCTCCGAATCTTCGTCGATTCCTCCATCTCCGGCCTCCAGGGAGCTTCTAGGTCGAGCATGGCCTGATTTTGCCCCGCCCCCCCAACTTTTTCCTCCGCTCTCTGGTAAATTCCTCTTTTGACTATTGCAACAGCCGTCGTTACGCCTGAGTTTGAATTCGTGACGTGGTCGATTGAATTCCTGTCTGGCGGTGCGGGGGGATCTAGAGTACGCCTGCGTAGGTGGGGGGGGCTCCGTGTTTCTGCGTTCTCTGAGCTGCTTTCGTGGCGTTGGTCTGTTTCTGCTTGCTTGCTGTTGTCTGTTCCTGCGGCGGAGGTTTAGTTTGGGATTTATGGGAACTCTATTGGAGTTCTGAGAGCTCGGTAAGGAAGTGTTGTTTGACGCAGCGTGCTGTGAGTGATGTTAAAACCTTTGGCGATTGTTGGATGCGAATTCTGATAGGTTTGTGCTTGTTTAGTCTCGGTTTTGGAGCAAATTCTCGGGTCCAGTGTAAGAGTCTCGACTGTGTAGCGAAGTAAGCTGTTAGAATTCTGTGGTTTTCTTTGTGAAGTGGTTCGAATTGCAGATATGAGTTGCGCTTTATTATGGGTATTTACTGTCTGGATTGTGCTAGTAGGAGGCCCTTCCATGCTTGTTCTGTCTTTTTCTTCACCTTGATTCTCTATGTTCCATCTGGTTCTTTGTGTTCTTTTCCCTTAATCTGGGAGATAGTTGGTGTGTAATCGGAAGGTTTATTTCATGCTGTGAAAACAAACGGGCATTTCAAATGGGGCTACATCTGCTTCCCGAAACCTGATAAATTCATGATGCTAATCTTGGCATTAGCTCACGAGTCTGGACCCTGAAGTATCTACTGGCTCCGATTTCAGTGGGAATACTTTGTTGAGAAGGAATGAGCTTTTTCCAATTCAAGATACTTAACTCAGTATTCTGGTATCCTTTTGTGCTGGGCTTTCCTTCCCAGGCACCGAGTATGACTGATTCGGTGGAACTCGTTCATCTTTCTCTGGGAAATGTTGCAGCTGTTGATGCTTGTTTGTCTCAGTAGAAGTTTGTGCGAATTAGCTACTCCTAGCACGTTTCCTTATTATTGTGTGAAGTAGCCTGTTTAAAGATGTCAATTCTCATCTCCTTTTCTTTGCTGTTCAAGTTGTTGGCAGGTAATGTGTGCTAATTCTTTAACCTGTCTTATGCTAAGCAGGTGGCAGTTCTGGGATGGATATGCACAATATCAATGAGCATGGGAATGCAGAAACTTATCTGGTAGTTGTACTTGACAGATTTATTTTTGCTACTGTCATTCAAATGTCAGATAATAAGTTTGTTCTGTTTAATATAATATGCACTCCTTCATATCTGACAAGGTTCTTAGGATTCTTGTGCATTTACTTATTACTTATTTTTATTTCTTTCTTCCAGATTCAAAATACTGAAACAAATCAGCTGATTGCAAGTCCACAATTCGAACGAGTAGAAAGCATGTATAATGAAGGACCCCCTGAGTTTCTTGTTGATCAGGGGATGTATTATCCTACTGCCAACTATGGTTATTATTGTACAGGTGACTTAGGAACCCATCTGCTTGTTAAATGCCAATTGCCATTACTTGTGATGGTTGCTAATGTGTGACCTTCTTTTGCTCTTAATGTCCAGGAATTGGAACACCTAATGATTTGGAGGACCATAATAGAGTTTTTGGTATAGATGGTCCTGATGTCCAATATACTGTAAGTTCTTCCCTCCTCCCTACTCTACCTGTTCGCTCTGCTTTTAGTTAGGGAAGGTAAGAAACAAATAGACTAAAGCTAGAATGTTATCTCTTCATACAATATGCTGACTTGAGCTTGGGCTGCTGCAGGGTGTACAATCTGAAAGTTTGCCTTATGTATATTATTCGCCTAGCTATGGATATGCAGAGTCTCCATACAACCCATACAACCCTTACATACCTGGTGCTATGATAGGTGTTGAAGGCCCATTTGTGGGGGCCCAACAGTATTACCCTTTATCCCCTTATCATAATTCTGTTTCTTCACCTGCCTATATTCCCATTCTTGTTCAACCGGATGTCAATTCCCCTGAAGCCTTGTCAAACCCTGGGGCTGGGACTATCTCTAGACATGATGCAAGAGGTTTAAAAAATAACGTTGGCTCTGCATCAACAACCTTCAGTAGGAACTCTACTAAAAATTCTTCCAATCCAGCGAATTCTCAGAACAGGCCTTTGGAAGTTACAAGAGAGAATGTTGGTCAAGGAAAACCAGCTGTCACCTATGGAAGCGTTTCTTCTGCAAGTGTTTCAAATTCTACTTCGTCACGAGTATTTCAGGTAAGTGTCATTTCTTGCTGATGACGGGCTCATAATTTGAGAAAAGTACCTTGCAGGATGTTCCTGCATTGCCAGTGTCTTTGTTGGTCTAAATTGTCATCTCTTTGTGCAGGGTAGAACCACATCCAACACCATTCAGCATGTAGATAATAACTTTAGTGGCAAGGTTCCGTCTCACCGTAACCAGCTAAAGGTTGGTTATTCTGACTTTGGTTCAAGTGCTTATGGATGGGGTGCAGTGGAAAAACCTCGACCAAGATTACATCTTGGCAGAGTGCAGGAAAATGCTAGTGGCCCTTTAGATGCTCAGGGTGAACAAAATAGGGGTCCTCGAACCAACAGATCTAAAAGTCAGCTGGCTGTTAGGGCATACACAGCCAAGGCAGGAGATAGTAATGAACAAGGGATCATCATTATTGATGGCGACCAGTATAATAAAGATGATTTCTCTGTTGACTATGAGGATGCCAAGTTCTTTGTGATAAAGTCATACAGTGAGGATGACGTGCACAAGAGCATAAAGTATAGTGTTTGGTCATCTACTCCCCATGGAAACAAGAAGCTGCAGAGTGCTTATGACGATGCACAGAAGATAGCTGCAGTGAGAACTAAAAGCTGCCCTATCTTCTTATTTTTCTCAGTAAGTTATACTGTTGAAGAACTTCCCAATTTGGTTTTCCTTTTTGAATGTCAAAGGTGTCTTAATACTTGTTATTCTCTTCTTTTTTGTGCTTTTTCCAGGAGATTTCTACCTGAATGTCCTGACCCTTAACATGACTTCTTATTCATAGTGCTGATTAGAACCCTTGTGCAGGTTAATGCCAGTGGGCAATTCTGTGGCGTGGCAGAGATGCTTGGACCAGTGGATTTTCACAAGGATATGGACTTTTGGCAACAAGATAAATGGAGTGGCAGCTTTCCTGTCAAGTGGCACATCATTAAAGATGTGCAAAATACTGCCTTTAGGCATATCATCTTAGAGAACAATGAAAACAAGCCAGTCACTAATAGCAGGGATACGCAAGAGGTAGTAGGTTTCTCCCTGGCTGTATATCTTATTTCCAATAAACTGCTAGTCGGTGGCCCCGTTTCTTCTTGTTCAAATAACAGGTGACACAGGTTGTGGGGTAATTTCTTGTTCTTCCTTTGTTAACCCGTTTCATGTCTTGGTCTCAATGTTTTGTTGTATTCTTGTTCATAGCTAATTCCTGTCATCATATAATGATCCCGGTAAAGATAAATGAATGTGCTAAAATATATCTGGAGGTACTTAATATATGGTGAGGGCATTGTTTGTAGGTGTACTTGCTTGTTTACATTCCACTGGCCATGTGCATCTAGTCTGGACCATATTGTTCTGCTTAACTTTGTTGCTTGTAGATTCCCTATTTTCTTACAAGTTTTTTTCCATAGTTCTGTGTCAGATATTGTTAACAAATCATGGTGCTCATTCTCTATACGAATTTTGTGCAGATTATGCATAAGCAGGGTCTGGAGATGCTTAAAATATTCAAGAATCATAGCTTGAAGACTTCTTTGCTGGATGACTTTATGTACTACGAAAATCGGCAGAAAATGATGCAGGAAGAGAGAGCTACGCTACTAGTGAGGAGTTTTCACCCTACATTTGCCATACCTACCTTAGAAGCTCCACGGAGATTGTTTAATATTGTCAATGAGCCCCAACGCGAAGGGAAAGTTATTGAGCCGAAAGATTTAAACATTGCAAGGAAGAATCCTATGTCGGATACTGAGCAGGTCTTTCTAAATAGCAATGCTGGTGGAAGTGCTACTAATGTAAGATCTGACGAGCAGAAATGGTTGGAACACAAAGATGATGGAATATCTACTCTGAAGATTGGTTCACTCACCATCAACCCAAAGCAGGCTGATCAGGTATCTGTGGGCAGTGCCTCTGGAGCTGCCAAAGTCGAAACTGTGCAAGCAGAAGTCCTCACTGTCGGTTCAATGCCTGTTAAAGTTAATGGATTCAACGAATCTTCGAGTTCTTTAACTGTGGGGACAATTCCACTTGATCCCAGAGCGCTCCTGGCAGAAAGAGAAGGTGCTTCTAAAGGCAGTCCGCAAAAATGATACACAGATTTTCACGATTTGAAAAATTTTACCCTCTAGGAGCATGCCTACATGGTTGCCATTGTCATGAGCCCCGATGCATTCAGTGTCCTGATTATTGCTGATCATTGCTGACTATTGAAGTGTCCGTTTCAGATTGTTCTCGTTGTTTTATTAGCCACCGTTTCATTTGCTGTCAGTTAAATTGTATTGGTCCGAAGTCTAATTGATGTTCTGGGTCTTTTTGGTGGGGGGTTGGTTCTTGCTTCAGAATCATGTGGGGACGAATCCTTTCGCTTCTTTAAAGCTTCTTTCTAACAATATATCAAAAGATACAACAGATTTTCTTTTCTTCGGACTTACTTTTTGGATCTACTAGTTGTTTTGACTTGATGTAGCTTTTCTGGAGCAGCTTCTTCAGTGCGAATCTTCTCTCAAGGTCCTCTCTCTCGCATTCCCTCTCTCTCTCTCTCTCTCTCTCTCTCTCTCAAAGCACATCTGACTGTATAATTGCTGAACTGATGTTACGAACTGATCTTAGTCAACCACACAGGCGAACAAGGTGACCTCAAGCCAATGGAAATGAGGAGTTCCGTACGTTAAGTCCTCACATTAAGATGTTGAGGACGCTTCTGTGCATTTCTATGAGGATTGCCAGACGATAACGACACGTGGATCGGGTTGAAATCGATGATGATGATGGTGGAAGTTGTGCGCAAGACATTTACTTTTGTAGTCGATTGTTCCCTCTCTATGAAGAAACTACTTCATTATTGTTCACTGATAATAGTGGAATCACTGTAGTAGAGTCTGGAATTCTGACCGAACACGAAGAGACACTTGGAAAACTTCTAAAATTTCAAGATAATGGCGACGAAACTCTCAAAAACCTTCTAAAAAATTGAAAACATCGACTTGTGGAGTCGTACTGAAGAATTCATAATTTTTTAAATTCAAGATGATTTGTTTTTATTTTTCGGTGACATAATATAAAGGGTAACTCTATGATCTAGTCACCGCAAATTGCAAGACCGCCGCCGTTCGTAATCTGGAGTGTCAGGTCAGAAGGAAAAATTTCAATCGTAGGATAATCTTGCAAAGATGATGACTTAACAGAAATTACTGAATATAACATTGTCAATGTTACTACTAGTCATGTTACTATTGATTAAGGAAAATGAAGGAATGATAACAAACATGGAGTTAAATTGCTGGGTAGGAAAAATCGAGATTTATGATTAATTTAGGTTGACTGCAATCTTTTAATAGAAAGTAACGAAAAATAGGAAATCAACCTTACGAGACTTTAAGGTAAATTACTGCATGCGAAGGGTGGTCACTAACTCGTCATTGCAAAGGCTCGAAGGACAATTACAAATCACAAGGGAAAAGTATTAGAAAAGTCCTAACCTATTGCATTATTGTCAATTTAATTCTAAAGTTCTTGATTGTGCCAATTTAATCTTAAACCTTTTAACCTATACTCAATTCAGTCGTTTTGACTAATTTTGACTGGGTATTGTTAATGTGAACATCGATCGGTTTATGTGGGATAGCGGGGCGCTGGCGTGGACATTTTTATAATATTTTGATAATTTTAGATTTTTTTGTTACTTTTTTTTCTCCTCTTTCTTTTGGTGGTCGGCGAGGGTGACCTTGCCGGGCCTCGCCAAATCTAGCCTTGGTAATCCCCCACGGCGCCCGGCCTCGCCGACGTATGTCCTCACCTCTCACCTCGGCGAGGACCACCCCCGTCGGCAACGGTCGTGTTGGCCATCGGAGGAAAGAGGAGAAAAAAAAAAGAAATAAGAAATAAAATATAAATTATTTAAGAATTATTAAAATATTAACAGAAAATATCCCAATCGGTGCTAGCTACGACAACAAGTTAAAAACTAAATTGACACAATTAAAAAGTTTAAAATTAAATTGACATCAATTTAATAGATTTATGACTTTTCTGATACTTTTTCCCTAATCACGATTACTACCATTTTCGACAATCTCATTATACTATCTGTCAATTATCGAGCGTTATCGTGTTCGAGGTGCGGACTTTATAGACGGATTTCATGATACGTACTTTATTTATAGACGAATTTGCTACTGCTCAGGAAGGCAAATTACTAATTACAAGCGGAAACGAGTTACGATCATCGCAGGTAAAGCTACGACTCGTAGAAGTAAAAAAATTAAATTACTACCTATATGAAGTAAGATCGACTTCGGCTTTTCTTACGAGGAGGATCCTTAATGTTCTGGTATTGCAATTGTTTCTTTTCTGACCAAAAAAAAAAAAATAAAGTAAGATCGACTTTCAAGGACCCGTGAAGTCGAAAAGACGACATTACCAGGGGGTACAACTCGCTGTCACTTTCTCTAGAGGGGTATTTTAGGAATTTCGAGAAGAATAAAGGCTCAACCAGAGCAAGTTTTTTTTTTTTTTTTAATAACCTGTTGACGGTTTCCGTGAGTTCGCTTCGCTCGTTTCGTTTCAAACGCTGACGCAACCATTTCTCGCTGCAGCTCCTCTCACTTTTCGTTCGCTCTCGCAGTTCGAGTCTCGCTTCGGCCTCAGCTCGAGACCGCCTCCCCCCAACACCGAACACCGCGACGGGCCTCCGCACCGCCCGCGCGCCGCCCTCCGTACAGAACGCTCCAGTGAAAATCGCCGGCCAGGCATGCTCCCCCGTACTTGATTTCATCTACATTCTGTAGGCGCGCGCGGCTTTCGCTGTACTTTTCCTTTGTCTGATCGTGCGTTTTCCCCCAATTCTTCGTGCTTCGGTGTGATTAGTTTATCTGTTTTTTGGCTCGATCAGCTCGGAAATAAGCTGTAATTTGCAGTTGTTCTTTTTTTTCCCCTCCTGATCGCGTTGTTGTTGTTGAGTGGAGTGTCCGTTCTTTCGTGAATTTTATGCATTGGCCTAATTAAATGAGGAGCGAACTGCTTTTCAGAAAACTCCTGCATGATGAATTTGTCGAATTAGGCATGTGATAGTTACTTTCACGATATTTGCTTGCAGCTGAATTGTTAGGATTTCCTTTTCATTTGCAATTCAAAAGTGAAATTTCTTGTTCTTGAAAAGGCTGCATTGACGTTTCAGAGCTAAATGGTGGGTTATGACTCTGTTTAAATTCCTAGCACGAGACTTGTTGTTTTGCATCTTGGAGAGTTTTTCCTTTTTTTTTTTTTTTTTTTTTTGAAATTTTGCTTTGTGTCACAAAGAAGCTAATTTTGCGGTCTCAGTTATAGGGGGTTCAAGGAGGCTCAGATTTGGTGGCTCGTGGTGATTAAGAGTATCTTTTCATTTAGGTTGCCCTCCACTGGAATACTTCAAAATGGTCAGTATCATAATTGTTTACTGGACGGTCCAACAAGAATGGTAGAGTTGAATTTTGCTCATGCTGTATGGGCTTATTAACATTTTGTAGGGCGACTTACCTAATTATGTGGATAGTACCTTTGATGATGAAGCAAACAGAGATGTAGTGCCGAAGCCTGAGATTTTGGATGTGGAGTTACCGCCACAGACCATCTATCCGAGGCATATGGGGGTACAGCCTTGCTATTACAAAAATACTTCACCCTGCACCTTTTTCATTTGCCATTTTGCTGCTGCTCATCTTTATTCTTGTACGCATTTCTAGGAATCGGTGAAATACATAAGTTTGATGGAATGTCAAACTTCTACTTGATTGTGACCATGTCTTTCTGGCTGCTGCTAATGCAGCTCCTTTCCCAAGGGATTATCAAGGTTAAAATCCTAAAACCACAATTGGCCTTCTTCTCTCCTTCCTCCTCCCACCCTCCTATAGAACTGCCCTGAGGTTGATCTCTGTCATTAAACAATATTATTAAATAAAAGTAATTATATACACAAAATAACCCCCAAAGACTACTTTACCCTTTTTATATCTCTAACACTTTCCCTCAAGCTGGAGCATAGATATTAATCATGCCCACTTTGTTACAAATATATTCTATTCTCCCATTACCCAAAGGTTTAATAAAGATGTCCGCAAGTTGTTACCGGTCCTAATATAACTGGGAAGAATCATCCACTCTGGAGCTTCTCTAGAATAAAATGATAGTCAACCTCAATGTGTTTTATTCTCTCATGAAACACATGATTGGAAGCTATATGTATTGCTGCCTTATTATCACACCATGGAGACATAGGAGCTGAATCTTTAAAGCCTAACTCTGTCAATAGCTGCTGAATCCACATTAATTCATGTCACTTGTGCCATGACTATATTTTAGGGATGTGCAACCAGTCCGGATTTATCCGAAATCCGGATTGGACTATTCGAAAAATAGGTCCGGGAACCGGTTCCCTTCAAACCGGCTTGGGAACCGGTTCTAAATTTTGGGAACCGGTTGGACCCGGGTTGGGTCTCGGTTCCAAGAACCTAGGAACCGGACCGGTTTTGGAACCGGTTTTTAACAGCTGTTAAAAAAAAAAAAAAGCTTTGCTCTTTTCACCTCCTTTGTTTTTTGTGAATTGTCATTTCTATTGCACATATTAGGAATTATTGCTTTTGGTGGATAGTGAGTTTTATTATTCATCTTTTACTTTGAATCATTTCATTGCTACTCATATTATTTTGCTAGAAAAAATGAAATAAAAAAAGAAAAATAGGTTCTCTAGTAGACCTTGGAACCGGATTGAAAAAATAGGGTAGGTTCCAAAAAAGGTTTCGGGACAAACATGGTAAGTTTCGGGTTTAAAAAATTTGGAACTAGTTATAACAGGGTCGGTTTCAAGATTTAGATCCGGAACCTACCCACCCGGCCTATGCTTACCCCTACTATATTCTTAATTAGCACTGGAACGGGCAACAACACTCTGTTTCTTACTCTTCCATGACATTAAATTTCCTTCAATCAAGGTATAGGAGCTAGTAGTTGATCTCCTATTGTCCGGAGATCCCGCCAATCAGCATGAGGGAATCTTCAACTCTACTATGACCGTGGTTTTGGGAAACAATTCCTTTCCCTGGAGCTTTCTTCAAGTATCTCAAAATTCGATTAACCGTATCCTAGTGAGATGTACGAGGGGAAGACAGAAATTGTCTTACCACACTAACTGGAAAGGCAATGTCTGCTCAAATAATTGTGAGATAATTCTATTTACCTATCGCTTTTCTATCTCTCTCTGGGTTATCTAGAGTTTCTCTTCATCATCAACTAGTTTAACTCCTTGTACCATAGGTGAATCAAGAGGCTTTGATTCCAACATACCTATCTCGGTGTGCTAATCCAGGACATAATTTTGTTGTGACGGAACAATACGTTTCTTTGTCCATGCCACCACCATTCCTAGGAAATTGTTCAACTTTCCCAAGTCCTTAGTCCGAAACCGTTGTTGAAGATAAAGTTTTAGTTCAACTATACCAACCGAGTCATGTCCGATGATGATAATATTATCAACATACACAAACAAGAACAACTTGCCTCCCCCGAATTGTTTACCAAAGAAAGAGTGATCATCTCCACATCCAGATACCTCAAACGAGAGTAAAACCTTAGAAAATCTTCCAAACCACACTCGTGAGAACCGCTTCAAACCATACAAGGACTTTTTTAACTTAGAAACTAGTCCACAAGACTCCTCTTGAGCAACAAACCTCGGAGGTTGCTCCATATACACCTCTTCATTAATAGTACCATGCAAGAAAGTGTTCTTTACATCAAGCTAAAACAAGGGCTAATTATATGTCGCAGCAAGAGAGATAAAAAAAGCGAACAGATGTAAGCTTTGCAACAAGAGAAAAGTGTCGAGATAATCAACCCTATACACTTGAGCATACACTTTCGTAACAAGTCTTGTTTTTAAGCGAGCAAGAAAATCATCGGGATTGACTTTCATGTTACACACCCATCGACAACCGATAGCGGTTTTGCACGAAGGAAGAGATATCAAGTCCCAAGTTTGATTAACCTGTAAGGCCTTTAATTCTCCTTCCATAGCTGTCTTCCACCCAAGGCTTTGTAATGCCTCAACTACGGACTTTGGCAGAGGATATTGATCAACTTGATCTTGTTGCCCCCCTAGCAACAAAGGACTGGTAAGAAGGAGACACGTAAGAGTGTGAGATATTTGCAATAGAATGTTGAGTGCAAGCACGTGTACCTTTGCGATGAGCAATAGGAAGATCAAGATCATATACAAGAAGAGGGTCAGCTAACGGTAGATATGGAGTTGAAGACAACGTAGTAGTGACAGGAGGAATTTGGGGGGGGGGGGGGGATTAGTAGCTACTCGAGGATAGCGAGTATAGACCTTGAGAGGAGGAGGTTCCTGTGCAGATATTGGTGAAATAGCTGGAGTAGTTGATTGAATGGTGGTCACATGTAAGTCTTCATCCACTTTGGAAATAGTGGCTGAAACTTCATGATAGGGAGTAGATTCAAAGAAGGAAACATCAACGGTTATAAAGTGCTTCCTCAATGATGGAGAATAATAGCAAGATCCCTTTTGAGTAGGAGAATAACCCAAAAACATACACTTGATGGCCTTGGGATCAAGTTTTGATATTCCAAGACAAAATAGACACAACAAAAAATACAAGGTGGTAAGACAAACAAAGATTGATTGGGAAACAATGTAGAAAATGGAATACCACCTGGCAAAATAGAAGAAGGCATGCGATTAATGATATAGCATGTAGTTAGGACAACATCAGACCAAAAGGCCTTAGGGACCTTGATCTCAAACAACATGGACCTAGTGATTTCCAATAAATGTCTATTCTCCCTTTTAGCTACACCATTTTGTTGTGGTGTATCAGAATAAAAAGATTCATGGATCATACCATGTGGAATCATAAAGTCAGAAAAAGGTGTAGAAAGTACTTCTTAGCGTTGTTAGAACTCAAAACTTTAATATTCCTACGAAACTGAGTATGAATTTCAGAATTAAAGGCACAAAATGTAGAAAACAATTCTGAATGACTTTTTATTAAGTACAACCAAGTGACTTAGGAATAGTCATCAACAAAAATAACAAAGTATTTAAAACCCAAATTGGAAACGACATCACAAGGAGCTAAAATATTTCAATAAATTAACAAAAAAGGAGACACCGCTCGTTTAATGAGTCGAGGTGGGTAACCAACACGATGCAATTTGCCAAGTTGACATTACTCACCCTCTAAATACTCTCACGGTTCTTTGATTGTATCATTACTATGTTTAGATCCGGTCAAGTGTATATGCTCATTCTTGCCTGTCAAAGTTAGCTTCACAATTTTCTTCCATCGTTGAAAGTTTGTACTACCCTCAAGTTTCCTATCCGTAATTCAATTGGAAGAAGAGGACACTTCCTCGGTTAGCATAGTACTCTTCTCACGATCACCCATTCTCCAATAATAATAAGAAAACTAACACAATATTTTCCTTCAAGCAACTCAACTTCAACAATTCAATGCTCCAACACAATTGAAAAATATGACATCAACAAGTCACTTCATACTAATAATCCATCACTCTAAACAACTTGCTCCCTCCTACCATCAACAATTGAATTCACCAAAATGGACTATCGAAAAGTCCATAAGACTTCACAGATCCAGTCATAAGAATATTGCCAACACTGAAAAGGATTTCATAAGTTTGGTCATGCGAATGACTTCACAAAATCAGTAACAATACCAAAAACCTAGGATCGGCCAGATTTGCGAGGATCAGCAAAAGTCACAAGGATCAGGTTTGTGGGGACCCGCAGGATCGGGGGGGCCACAGCACGTTAGCGGGGACCAGGGTCGGATGGACCAGGCGACCTGTGTCCCACGAGATGCAGTGCGAGTGGATGACCCGAGGATCACGACCCTGCTGGCGAGAAGAAGACGCTCTGGACCCTGCTGCGCAAGATGATCTGGACCAGTCGCTGACCCGAGAACCAGCAGTCGCGGATCTAAGAAGAAGACAATCTGAAACAGTGGCTAAGGACGTGAGGAGAAGGAGAAGGAGAAGGAGGAGACGATCTGCTCTGATACCATGTAAAAAGGAAAATCTTTGTATGGCATTATCCATTAATACTCAATAAATAAAAGCCCTAAAGCCCCAAAGACTACCTTACCCTTTTCATATCTCTAACAAGTTTCTGTTTTATCCACTGTATTTGTTCACTAGATCTTCTTACGTTTTCAGCTTCTTTGTTGCCTGCTACCCTTGCTATACTGGGATTCATGATTTCACTCCATTTATGGTGACAGAATGCTGGTGCAAGTTCATCTGGAAGCAATTTGAGATCGCTTGTCATCGGAATGGGCTTCAAACCATCTCTTGTTGACAAAGTAATTAGAGAAAGGGGTATGTACAGGGTCAGATTATGTAACTCTAAATCTCATGTGTAATCCTATTTGAAATTTCTTGGGTACTTGTGAGCAATGGTAAAGGATTGAGCTAACGTTCTATCAAAAAAAAAAAAAATAGAGAAAAAAGGATTTAGATACTGTGAGCATGCTACAGGCTTTTGCCTTGGATCAGTTCTTATGTCTCTTTTTTGCTCTTTTATGTATTAATGACCATGCCAGATTTGTGCTATGAATACTTATGCTGACATTTTGATGCTTGAGCATCTTCTTGGTAATATAGGTGAGAATCTGGGGGACGAGTCTGTTGACTTGATACTGGAGACTCTCATAGGATATTCGGTAAGTGACATAATATACATCTCAATGATGTGGTGTTCTTTGTAAAGCAAAGAGAAATTCGAATTGTGTTCTTTATTTTCGGAAGTTTCTAAAGCATTAGCTTTTGCTCAACGGCTTAAAACTTGATTGTTTTTTTGTCTGGCAGTTGCATTGGTTTTTTGCATCTGAATACAGTGAAATTACTTGCATATAATCAATCTCAGAGGGAGGGAGGGAGCGATTGACTTCTTTTAATTGCTTAAATTCTGTGTCGGGATTTATGAAGTGCTTGAAGGAAGATACAGCAATGATTGATTATGCTGAAAATGAGTATTTAAGGTTGGTCTTTCTGATGATGAGTGCAAAAATGAATGCCGAGGATGCCAGTTGTGAGTCGAAAAGATCTTGTGAAAGATTGATTAGACCACGTGCTTGTGTACATATGTTCACATGCATGTTTGCCGACTTTCGTTGATGCCTGGTGGCTGAAGGGCTGACAAGCGTCTGAAAATCTCTAGGATCTGCTAGTGCTAGTCCTTGTAGAAGCTCTAAAGAATGGATGAAGCATACGACATTCCCAATCTAATACCTTTTAGGCCTTGAACTTTTCCACAGAAATGGGCATGCTGGGCTCATGTTATGGACCGATAGTCTGGCCTGGCCGACCATTCGTGTCCCATCGCATGTTTGTCTATGGGATTTAGACTCTGCCCTACTGAATTACTGTGCTTGACTCAAAAGCACATGAAACTTTATGATAGCGGCACCGCCAAAAGTACATTATGAGTCAACTATACATTATTTGGAGACTTCTGGACATTAGTCCCTTCTTTTACTCAGATATCAATTTCCAGTCTCCATTGACTTGTTCAATCAGCAAGGTGATGTAAATGGAATTAAGGAAGTACTGTGTACATGACTCAATCTCAGGACTTATGAAGTCGTTGTCCATGCACTTATTTGGGTGAGAATTTTCCATTCTCTTAAGAAGAAATGTGAAAATGATGTTCATCATCTGTTCTAGAAAACTGTAGATGTTACAGCTTCTATTGAAGTTGACATGCTTTGTGTTATCTAGTGTAATCAGAAATCGAAGTCTGAATCTTCAGATTCTCTGGATAGCTTGTTTGATGATGATGATGATGCTACCAGTCATCCAGAACTTTCAACAGTTATTGAACCAAAAGAGGTAAACCATGCAGTAATAATTGGCCTCTATCTACTTCTTTTAATATGTATTGCAGAAAAATCTTTAATCGTCATCTAGAGTGGATTCTTCTGATTTTCTTTCCTTATTAATGTCATGGTTGAGTGATACAATGTAAGTCTGCTGTGGAACTGGTACTTTAAGCACTCTCAACTGTCTTGGTACTTTAGTTTGCCCTCCCATATTGTTGTGATCTGGTATGGTGATCATGGCTATGCGCCTCTATTCATGATATTCACATTTTTAGATAGAATTTGCTTTAACTCTGTTATTGCTTTCATGCAGGAATCTGTCTTTGTAGGAGGAGTCTATGATGAAAAAAGGGCATCCTTGCAAATGATGCATTTCTCTGCAAAGGATATTGATTTTGCATTTGCTAGGCTTGGTGTGTAAAATTTCCTCAAAGTCTTGTGGTCGCTTTATGTTTTCTTTCTTGTGCTGTTTATTCGACGTCATGATATTGCTGTCTCAATGTGAAAAAGAAATATTCACTTTTCAGGTTCTTCTTGATGTCAGTGCATTAGAAGTTAATGTTGTGCTATGGATGAGGGCAAATAAGTGCTAAACATTTTAAGTTGGTCAATTGAGTCCTAAGCATTTAATTTTGGTCAGTTTAGTCCTAAACCTTTTTGGAAAATTTTCATTCCCAGACAAATTGACCAATATTAAACTTGCAGAACTCAATTTACCAAAATTGGACAATTATGGGTCAATTAGCTGAGGGGAAAAACGTCTAGGACTTCTGCCGCACTTTCCCATTGTTCAATATTAGTGCACCTATCGATGGTTTAATTGAAGTCCCTGTCAAGAAGAAATAAAACAACTTCAATATCTATTTTTGCGTGAACCTTTATATTTCATAGATACTGTATGTATCTATATCCTGTGTACCCCCACACAAGCACACCCAGGATGCGCACGCAATGCACCTGTATGTGTGGCACATGCCCACTGTATCTGAAGCTTACCCTCACACCAAAAGTATACTGGAAATAAGATCCAATGAACACAATTTTTGTGGTCTAAAGTGTGAAAAAGGATTATACCTTTTTTGGAGGACTGTAATTTGGTGTCCTCTGCCATGGAGATTACAAGCGATTGTTAACCTGAGTCAGAAGGGACGATGATGCTAGTGTATCTGTAAACAAAATTCTAGAATTCAACTCTTTTCAGACATGGATGTCGCCTTTCCCCTATGTTTGCATTATGCACCATTTAACTCTTGGATCTTTGAAATTTGTGGCACTTCCTAGATGGTTTATCAATAAAAAGCTTGTCATCAGCACTTAAATTAGTTCTCAGCTAATGTGATGCTAATTTGACGAACACTTTTTCTCTTTCAATCATATTCATTTACCATTTCACATACACGTTCAAGGTAAGTTTCCAGATATATGACATCCTTGAGCATTTTCTGCTTATAGATGTTCTTGTATGCAGCTTGCCTGACAATTGGACAGTTTCTGTAGGAAGTAATGACACTTGTCTTCTTATATTTCCTGGTCCTTTGTTATTTTCTTGTTTAGATAACTTCTTTCTTGGTTTTGATAGGTGAAAATGCAACCGTCGATGAGATGGTGGACTTCATTGTTGCTGCCCAAATAACTGAAAAGTTTAGAAAGGACACAACTGATAGAACCAATAACAGTGAAGCTAATATTGAGATGAAGGTTTTATGCAAGATTAAATGCCCAGTGTATTCATTAAGATATATACAATATAGATTACGTTGTCTGACAGCTCAGGGTTATGGAAAAAAAAATGGTCGTTCAACATGATAATTGACTTTGGGTCGAGAGTTCGAATTTTGATACTCTTTTGTGAACATTTCTGAAATAAGTTTGTGGAAGGAAAAGTTGTTTCAACAGTAGGAAATTGCTTTTCATGGTTCTTATGCCATATAGTTATCAATATTTTATGTAATGCTTATGGCGAAGATTAGCGAATGTGCTTGGTGCAACAAGGACCTCCGCAAGCATTATTCTTGTCCCTTTAAAGCTGTATTGAGTACTCTACATCCTCTCCCCCTAAACAGCAAAGAGTTCAACATTGTTGTGCACACTGACACATACAATGCACTCTTTAAGTGCTGTGCTTGGCCCTGTTAGTCGTATATTCAATAGATTTATGCTGCTGTATATGGTTATATTTAGTATCATAATGCCCAACTTCAAACCAAATCAATTGCGATTATGATGGCATCATGTTGTTATTGAACCATGTAGAAACCACCAGTTGGAATTTAGAGATTTAAAGCTGCAGATCTAGGTGTCTTTATCACATTCAACATGTCTGACATAGTTAGTACAGTTTTTCTTTTTCCTAGGCATTGATTGGTGCTTCTTTAATATATATTTTTTTTTTTTGCAGGAGAGTAATGATGAGAAATTGTTCAGGATTATGGATAAGACACTAAGGTTGCTTGAAATGGGTTTCTCTGAGAATGAAGTGTCATCTGCATTTGAGAGATTTGGTGAGCATTTTGTGAATGATGTGTATGAAAGTATTGAAGTAAATAGTAAGGTGATGATAAACATGTTTAATTTGGAAAAAAAGGTTTTGAAAAAAGCTCTCTCAATGCTTTGACATGCGAGTATAGTGTAGGTGGAAATTGAAAGATCTGTTGTAACTCATAACTAGTGATTGGGATCCATGGGCTTCTCTTAAATCTGGCCTGAGTCTGAATTTTATGCTAGACCAAAATTTGGATGTCACTTTCATGGGCACATCTTATTTATCAGCGTATGAGTTCTCTCCCTGGACTCGGGTAGTGTGAAGTATCCAGAACCATGGGCACTAAAAGCACAATTCTGTATCTTTTTCCCCCTGGAGCCTATTTACTGACACTTTGCTTTAGTCTTCCAATCCAAGATTGGATAACCATTTTGTCTGGCCCTTGTGGGAGCAAAATGTTTCAATACTTTTCTTCTTTCCTTTTAGATTACACCAGATGCAATATTGAGGAGGTTAATGTTTTTGTTGTTAGCCAGCTGGTATCTGATCCTGTTGAATGTTGATGTATCAATCAAACCGACTTTTAAATTGGCTGTCATATGTCACCCATATGCATGCTAACCATTGAGACATCTTCCTCCTTTCAGGTACGGAAGTTTCAATTGATGAACTTGCTGAGTCGATTCTTGCTGGTCCACTTGCTGGAAAGTTTGTTCAGAAAGATAAGGTGATTTGATTCTCTCATGATCATTTTATTTTGTTTAAATTTACCCCCTTGTTTGGACGAATGAACAGAAAGATTCTGTCTTTTAAATGTTCATCATGCAGTTAAGTAGATCACAACTTTCTTAACTTTGGATTTGTAAATCTTGCCTTTTATTTTCACTAGAGCATGTTTAGAATTGTGTTTATGAGGGGAGGACAATGTATCGATTCTTGGATTCTGAACATCACTTGGTCACTGACATGCCAATGGAAACTTGTATTATTGATCTGTTCTGAAATTTGAGCTCACTGTTTTTGTTTGTTTTGTGCAGTATTCTTCTTCTTGTGTCCGTGAAAATTACAGGCACATCACAAAGAATGAAGAATATCATGATATAGAGATGAAGAATCATGTGAGAAGCAACTCACATGGTCTCACAACTGTAAAAACCGAGGATTTTGGTGCAGATGCCTCATCACAGTCTAGTAATCTCAACAGGGATGGTCTTCAAGGAAAGAGGCCGAAAGAAGAGAATTTTGATGACTTTCCAGATGTTGAATCTAACTTTAGGCAATTTGACTTTGAGGACATTCGTAAGGGGAAAAGGCCAAAGCGGGAGTCTACTGATGATTCTAGCTCTTGCCTCAGATCTACATGGTTGGAAGGAAAAGCCGCCACTGGAATGATCACGAAGAAATCATTCGGATTGAATCCTTCCAAAGGTCTTAATCAAGTGGTAGCGAAACCTCCATTTTTTTTCTATGGGAGTGTCGTCAACCTTTCTCAGGAGTCTTGGGCCAAAATTTCTCAGTTCTTGTACGCACTTGAGCCTGAATTTGTGAATAGTCAGTACTTTTCCGCATTGACTAGGAAGGAAGGCTACGTGCACAACCTTCCAACTGAAAATAGATTCCATATCCTACCCAAGCCGCCAATGACCATCGAGGATGCAATACCCCATACAAAAAGATGGTGGCCATCATGGGATACGCGGAAACAGTTGAGCTGCATTAATCCTGAAACAAGTGGCCTGTCGCCTTTGTGCGATAGACTTGGTAGAATTCTGACAGATTCGCGTGGGTTGCTTTCATCTGAACAGCAAAGGGATATCCTTCATCATTGTCGATCACGAAACCTTATTTGGATTGGTCAATACAAACTGGCACCTGTAGAGCCTCGACATTTGGAATCCATCCTTGGCTACCCGCTAAATCATACTCACTTCGATGACATTAACTTAAATGAGAGACTAGAATCTTTGAGGCACTGTATCCAGACAGATGTGTTAGGGTATCATCTATCAGTGTTAAAGTCAATGTTCCCTGATGGACTGACTGTGCTATCCTTTTTCAGTGGAATCGGTGGAGCTGAGGTAGCTTTGCATCGGCTTGGCATCCGTTTGAAAGGTGTAGTCTCCATAGAGACCTCTGAAACAAGACGTAGAATTCTAAAGCGATGGTGGTGTAATACTGAGCAAACTGGGGAATTGATGCAGATTGACGACATACAGAGGCTGACCACTAGCAAGCTTGAGAACTTGTTTGCTAAGTTTGGAGGTTTTGACCTCCTCATTTGTCAGAACCCATGCATTCTCTCTACTAGTCAGAAGTCGGCTGCAGATGGCGAGAATTTACCAGGTTTCGATTTCTCATTGTTTTATGAGTTTGTCCGTATCCTGCAACGGGTAAGGAGTATGATGGAAAGAAATAGGTGATCTAGTTTTATTGATCAGTGTAGATTTCTCTTCACAAATTGCGACTACCAATGTTGTAGTTGTTTTCAGATGCCTGACATTTATACTTTTCGACCAATGTGGAAGATTAGGCTGAACTATCTCATCAACAATATGCAGCTCAATTTGCTAATATTTATCAGATGAGTTGATTCTTCTGCTAACATTGTAGAACTTGACCAATCGTAGAATGAGATCGTGTCCATACTTGTGTCATCTTGTCGTCCATGTTGTGTGCAAGTTGGATGGGGTTCAGTGTTGGGAATTTCTGTGAGGCTACAATTTTTTTTAGCCCATATTATGTAAGGCTAGATGTGGCCTTGGCTTTTCTTTTCCTCCAGATTTCTGGTCTTATAATTGACAGAGGCCAGTTGCCAATGTGAAGTTCCCTGGCAATTCTTGCATAGACTTGGGTCTGCGACCGGATTAATCACAATCATTGAACATTATTGAGCATGTGATATAGCAGTCTAGGCAAAATTTATCCCATTCCCCTCCAACTTTCCTTCTTTTCTGACACGGATTTGCCAACTAACATCATCATTGTAAGCAAGCTTCCCTTTCTCTTTGCAATCCACGCGAACTAATTGTTCATGTACCTCTATGCGGAACGCAACGGCATCTTTTGTAAGCAGCACAACTTAGAAGTCTTACCGATACCTAATTGATCAGTTTTTTAACTTATCAACCAATGGATCAGTGCTAGTGGATATTGAGGCGGTGAAAACAGAAGCATACATCGGAGCAGAGGATCTTCATCCTTCCTTTAATTTTGAACTCTTTCTTTCCAATTTCTCCGACTGAATATGATGAATTATTGCTGTCTTTTGCCGGAAATAGTTTTCCTCATACATTGAATAGGAAAAGTATGCCGAAAATTGGCGGGAAAAAAGCATGCGTTGATCACATGGAATTCAAGAAATCGTTGTCCATGGAATGTGAGGGGGACATTGCTTTTGTGTTTTATTTTTTGGCAACAAATAAGCCGACTAAGAGTTAGGACTTACCTGGGGAATCATTGTCCTTGTTTTGCCATTGTGAAGGGCACAAACTCGGCGTCCAATCGAATTGACGATCGTAAATGGAAACACATCATCCCGATGATCACTGATGGTTTGCTGCTTTACTAAGAAAAGTTTTCTTGGCCTTTTGCTTTATTAAGGACGAAAACTTTTTGCACTAACGACTATTGTCCCAGGACGAGAATGAGCATCATTTCCCGTTATGTCTTCGCATTGGACTAATTGCAAGGATGTTTTGGTGAGTGTGTTTTCTTGTCCTTCACCCTATTTTCCTCTTTTCTGTTATTCTTCTTTTGGGGTGTACTGGAGTCACGACGAAATGTTGAAAAAAATTGTAAAAAGTCCTCAACCTATTGCATTTATTGTCAATTCAGTTTTAAATCTTTTAAATTTGTCAATTTAGTCCTAAACCTTTGCATTTTTTGTAATTGAGTCCATTCGAACAATTTTTGTTGAAAATTGCTGATGGATAGTCCTATGTGGCGTGGCCGGTGCTGACGTAAATAATTTTTAATAATATTTTAGTATTTTTTTAATTTTTTATTATTTTTCTTTTTTCGTTTGTTTATTTCATTTTCTTGGTTTTCTTTCTCTTTGCAACCAGCGAGGGCCACAAGGCCTTGCTCCGTTGAGGCCATCGTGGCGGTGGGCGAGGCAACCTTGCCGGTGGTGGAGAAAAAGATAACTAAGAAAAGAAAAAACAAAGGAAAAGAGATGATAAAAAAAATAAAAAAAATATTTAAATGTTATTAAAAATTATTCACATCGATGTCGGCCGTGTCACGTAGAACAATTGGCTCTACGTCAGTAATTTTCGATCAAAATTGATCGGATGTATTGAATTGGCAAAAGGTGAAAATGTTAAAACTCAAATTATCAAAATTAAAAAGTTTAGGATTGAATTAATGAAAGTGCAATAAGTTTAGGACCTTTTAGAAAATTTTCCCATTATATGGTGGTTCCATTTGTCCTTTGGGGTGATTCCAAAGATAGTAAAATGTAGGACCTATCCCTAGTGTTAACCCATCAAAGGCAATATCTCTCCCAAAGTTCATGTAAAATTCATATGTCTCTTGCGAAATACTTTTCTTTTGTGTGCCTAAATGGACTTCAGCGTCCGCTTTGAATCTATCATATTAACTTTTTGGGTGAACCTCAGACAACCTCACGTGATTTTACTCAACTACAACAAGAATTATACTCTGCATACTTACTGGATGGGAAAATTACCACAAAAATTTTTAAACCTTAGATGGATGCTAATTCAATCTTAAACCTTTTAATTTGATCAATTTAGTTTTACACCTTTTGATATTTTGCCAGTTTAGTCATTCCACCCAATTTTAGTCGGAAATCATTAACAAGAAAGTTGGCCATGTCACGTGTCACAACTAACACTAAAGTGGACAGTCTGTGCAATTTTTTAAATTTATTTTGAATTTTTCTATGTTTTCACTTTTATTTTCTTTCTTTCGTTTTCTCTTCCTTCTTCTTCCTCCGGCCACCGGGCCTCGGCGCTGGCCGCCAACTAACCACAAGAGAGGGCTGGCAAGGTCGGCTCTCACCTATGGCCGGCTGTCGGCCATTGCCGAGGTCCAGTGCCCGACGGAGGAAGAAGAAAAAGAAAAGAAGAAAAGCAAATTTATATAAAAAATTACAAAATAGTTGATGTCAGCGATATTTGGTCAAAATTTTCGAAAAAGACTAAATTGACCAATTGTTCAAAATATTCAGAACTAAATTAGTCATATTATAAAAATTAGATTTTTTTAAATATAATTTTCCCTTTATTGAATGGCATCTGGCAGGATGGTTTAATTATTTTGACTATTGCAGGTGAAATCCCTTTTTTTTTTTTTTTTTTGTGATTACTTCTAGTAAGATCTATTTATAGGATTCCCACAATGAAGTCTATCTTCTTTTTCCCACATGGTAAGAAGACATCCTTCCTCGGATGAATACACTGAATCCTTCTAAGTTTTATATGCTTTTCTCCTATTCTTTTCCACGATATTCACGCTCTCCTATTCCCCAACCTTAGTTCTAATTTTAAAAAAAAAATGTACCATCGATACGACGACGTGACTTGACTTTCACTGCATTGGTCTTTAGTGATCAAGGCCGGAAATCTCGGGGACTCAATTTTTTTCTGACCCTATCACCATCTTTTCATATTCATGACAAAAACCTCTGGTGAAACAAAAAAATAAAAAAAAATAAAATGATGATGTCTTTGAGTGGATTACTAATCTGTCTATTTGAAGACAACGACTATAAGGTCCTTCAACTTCTTGGCTGGATAATCCAAACACTGTACATAGCAACTCATTTCTTTTACCTTGGTTATGGTAGTGGCTCAAGATGTTAGGATTCGTTGCATAATCACAACGAAAATAAAAAGTAACAAGAGAGAGAAATCAAGAAGTAAATGTTTATCCTGGCTCACCCTTGCGAATTTCGCTATAATTTGCGCCTTGTACATATCTGTTACATCACTCTATTACAAATGAAAAGGAGTATGTATATATGACAATAACTATTCAAAGGCTCAAGCTCAAACTATCAATAAAATACGAGCTTAAACTATGAAAGTTTTTTGGGGTGTATGAACTATATTCCGACACAAGAGTCACTATTCGTGCTCGAATGCGTACACTTGTTTGATGGCACTCACAAAACTATATTCGGTCCATACAATATTCGGAAAAATGTGAAAAATGGGTGCGCAAATTGATATGGAAGTTAAGAAGAGGGTGGCGGATAGAAAAGTTATGGCGAAGGGTAGATACTCAATTTTGTGACACGCCATTCTGGAAAATGTATGTATACATTTTATCAAAAGGCATTACTCGTGTCGACTATATTAATTACGATTGTCAAAAATTGAATTGAACGCGAACCGGGCTGAACTGAAAATTTCGTATGTTTTGATTTGGTTTGGTTTGGCTCGGTTCGTTTTTCGGTTCACGTAATTGAAAAAAAGAACTATTCTTTTTTTTTTTGTTCGATTAATCAAATCACACTAAAAATTTTCAAAATAATATTTTTCTTAGTTTTTCTTTTTTGGGGCGGAAGGCCCATGTGGGGGGGGGGTGTCGGCCCTTAGCCCAAAAAAAAAAAAGAAAAAGGAAAAACAAAATCAAAATCAAAATCAAAAAGGAAAAATTGAAAACCGAACTAAATCGAACTGAATTTTTTATTCAGTTCACATTTAGTTCATGATAAAATTCGGTTAAGTTCAAGCTTGCACGCTCAAGAAAATCAAACTAAAATGAACTATTAACACCCCTAATATTAATTTGACGACACAGCCGAAGTGAATGTGACTTTGAAATGCACGTAACTTCTTTTTATGCATTATTATTATTATTATTATTATTTTGGAAGAGTCAGGAGCTACTCGTGCTCGAGAGTCGAGAGGGTAGTGAAGCTACATGGGTTGCTTCTCTCAATGCCAGCTCGTCGTGGACTGGCACTGCCACACTCACCCTTCTTACCTCCTCTCTCTCTCTCTCTCTCTCTCTCTCTGTGTCAGCTCCAACCAACCCTTTCAACACCAGAAAAGTAGAAAGAGTCCTCCTTTTAGCATTTCCAAGTCATTTCAGCCAGTAAGTGCCCCCACAGTTTCTTCCACTTATTGAATTCTTTGTTTCTACTTTCATCTGCATTTACCCTTTCTTGAAAGCTCACTTGATTCCATTTTCCTTCAGTAATAATGCCAGTGCATTACGTTTTGTTTGTTTCTGCTGTTGAGCATGGATGACGGTGATGTTACCCGACAACCCTTTTGACCCGCATTACTGTTTAAAGCGCCGTAGATGCAGCTCCCTTCTCAAAGTTCGTACCTTTGTAGGCCTTTATATCTGGAGCTCCAGCCTCAAGGTCTTTCTCTGTGTCCACATTGTTCTATTTCATGGTGAATTTCTGATACAGCTAGAAGGGTCTTCCTTATTGGAGCTCCATCCTGCAAAGGCCTGTGTCGTTTGGAAATTCTCATTGTATAATGTGAGGTTCTGAGCCTGGTCTTCCATGTATCATTTGTTTATTGTATGCATGATGTCATTTCAGTTGCAGTACATTCAGGTCAGATGTCCCCAAGACCCTGCCATATTGATGCTCATAGTGCTAATCTTTCAGTTAGAGCCTTGCCTCGGAATGTTTGAGCCACTGTAGGGCTGCTTCTTTCCTGAGCAAGAGGGTTCTCGATTTTATTGAAAGGAGGAAAGGAAGATGGAAGAGACCTTTGTACCATTTCGCGGGATAAAGAATGATGTTCAAGGGAGATTGTTATGCTACAAGCAAGATTGGACTGGTGGACTCAGGGCAGGCTTGAGGTACTTTTGCTCTTTTATCACCTGGTACATCATCAAAGTACTGATTGGTGAAGTTTAAACTCACTGATGCTGGGTACTGTAATGGCCCAGGATATTGGCTCCCACCACATACATATTTTTCGCCTCTGCTATTCCAGTTATTTCATTTGGAGAACAATTGGAAAGAAGCACAGGTGAAATAGTGTATCCATATTATAATTTCGAGGGCTGTGCAAGTTTTGGGCACTCCTTGAATTTTTTCATGCGATTCAATACTTCCCAAAAATTACTTAATTGTCTGGTTTTTTGCGGCCGTTGCTGGGGCCACTGTTGTTTCTGAATATGTATGTGCCTGTGCTTCAGAATATCTAATGGCGTTCCTTCAATCTATAGATGGAGTTTTGACGGCAGTTCAAACGTTAGCTTCTACTGCATTGTGCGGGATAATACACTCTGTTTTCGGAGGCCAGCCATTGCTGATTCTTGGAGTGGCAGAGCCAACTGTAATTATGTATACCTTCTTATTTAACTTTGCTAAAGACAGACCGGAACTGGGATCAAAGCTCTTTCTAGCGTGGACTGGATGGTACCGTATTCTGCTCTTTCCTGCAAGAACATGTCATTTCTCAAACTTTGCTTGGCATCAGTTATTCTTATAATTACCTTGCTGATTGCCATGCATTACTTCAACTATTAAACTTTCAGGGTATGTGTGTGGACTGCAATCTTACTGTTTCTACTAGCTGTCCTTGGAGCTTGCTCAATCATAAATAGGTTTACTCGTCTCACTGGTGAATTATTTGGCCTCCTTATTGCGATGCTTTTTATGCAGCAAGCTATCAAGGTGAGTCAAGTATCTGTCACAGCATTCTGTCTTTAAGCTTTCAATTGATGATGATGAAGATTTGATTCTGGCCAAAAAGAAGTTGAGTTTCGATCTGCTTATTCAAACATTTTATGAGTGCTGCATGTTATTCATGAAGTCCCTGGAATTTCACCCTATGGATCTTGCGAAGCTGGATGTCAATTTGGTATTTTGTCATACTTCAGGGGCTGGTTGAGGAATTTTGCTTACCTGAAAGAGAAAATCCCAGCTTTACCGAATTCCAGCCACCATGGAGATTTGCAAATGGCATGTTTGCTTTGGTCCTGTCATTTGGGCTTCTGCTTACAGCATTAAGAAGCAGAAAAGCAAGATCTTGGAAATATGGATCAGGCAAGTTCCTGAAGCCTCAAAGGTCTCATGTGAAATCCCATTCTGTGCTGTGCAGACTACATACACAGTTCAATATTCACTTATTCTGCGTGCAATCATGTATTTTATCTTATGGCCTATATTTTACGTATGAAAGATATTAAAATGGAAATTCTGCTTTTCTGTCAGTCCAATGTTATAATGGGACTTAAAAGCCAGTCATGATTTACATGGCGTCTAGTTAGTGCACTCTGAAAATGAGTCTTTATATGCATATCTTTCTAGTTAACAAGCTCACAGTCAATCAAGGTTGTAATTTTCCCTCAACGTGCTCCAGGGTCGCTTCAAGGCTTCATTGCGGATTATGGTGTGCCATTGATGGTTCTGGTCTGGACAGCAATTTCATTTGCACCAGCTGGAAATATTCCCAAAGGGATACCGAGGCGCCTCTTCAGTCCAAATCCATGGTCTCCTGGCGCGTATGAGAATTGGACTGTTATAAAGGTATGGGTAACCAGATATTCTACTTACGTTTAGCTCATTATTATTGTTATTCTTTTTGGACTCTTATCAATTAGGTGATACTTTTTTTTCACATAATAACCAACAGGACATGGTAAAAGTACCTGTGCTCTATATCATAGGAGCTTTTATCCCGGCAACAATGATCGCAGTGCTTTATTATTTTGACCACAGCGTGGCTTCCCAACTTGCTCAGCAGAAAGAATTTAACTTGAGAAAGCCATCTTCTTTCCACTACGATCTACTTCTTCTGGGGTTTCTGGTATGAAGATTGACTTGCTATATCATCACTTTCTGCGACTGGTAATTCCAATGAAGTTCTTCCCTTGTTTGCTTAATTGTGCAACAGACAATACTATGCGGTCTCCTGGGGATCCCTCCATCAAATGGTGTCATACCACAGTCCCCCATGCATACGAAAAGCTTAGCTACTCTAAAGCATCAGGTACCTAAAATTTACAGCTTCTGCCATTGAAGTAGTGGTCACATGCCTAGATCCCATTTGGTTATGCTATGATGTAACCATCATAGTTATTTAATGTCCGGCTTTTTGCAATATATTTATGCAATGCAGTTACTTCGGAATCGGCTTGTATCGACTGCTCGTAAATGCATGGGGCAGCATGCAAGTCTGGGGCAAGTCTATGGAAGCATGCAGGAAGCCTATCAACAAATGCAGACCCCACTGATTTACCAGGCACCTTCTGCTCTGGTAAGATGACGCAACACCATCTCTTTTACATTGAACCTAATTCAATCTCTAACTGTATCTAAGTGCCAATCTACTGGAGAAAAAGAGCTTAACCCTCCTTGCTAACGTCAGACTACTAGTAGAAGACTCATGATCAGAAATCTTGATATTTATTTCACAAATGATCACTTCTACTGTAAAATAGGGACTGAAGGATTTGAAGGACTCAACAATTCAGATGGCTTCCAGCATGGGGCACATGGATGCACCGGTTGATGGAACTGTGTTTGATGTTGAGAAAGAAATTGATGATTTATTGCCAGTGGAGGTGAAAGAACAAAGGCTCAGTAACTTGCTTCAAGCTGCAATGGTTGGTGGATGTGTCGCAGCCATGCCTTTGCTGAAGAAGATCCCAACCTCAGTGCTGTGGGGCTATTTTGCCTTCATGGCCATCGAAAGCCTTCCTGGTAACCAGTTCTGGGAGAGGATCTTACTGCTTTTCACTGCTCCAAGCCGAAGATACAAGTAGATATTTCACTGATCTTCCCCTTGGATTAAATCTTCTTCGCTGCATATATTTCAAACTGCACATATTTATCTGCTCTCATTTCTTTATCGTTTTCTTCAGAGTGCTGGAGGAGTATCATGCTACTTTCGTGGAGACCGTACCGTTCAAGACAATTGTGGTCTTCACATTATTCCAGACTGCATATTTGCTTGTTTGTTTCGGGATTACGTGGGTTCCACTTGCTGGGGTACTTTTCCCACTGATGATCATGCTTTTAGTTCCGGTGAGGCAATACATTTTGCCCAAGTTCTTCAAAGTGGCCCACCTTCAAGATTTAGACGCTGCAGAGTATGAAGAGGCGCCTGCCGTATCATTCCATCTTTCACCGGTACAGTGCTGTTGATACTTCTACGCCTAATGATGTCGAATTAGATCTCACTTCCTTGAATACATCACGTCCGTATGAGAGAAGTTATCTGTTGTTCAAGCAGTTTTAGTTGTCCTACAATGTTTTCTACCATCCTAAACCTGTCGAGAATCAAGATAGCTTCTAATTCTTGGATGTTTGACGTGCCTTTGTCATATCAGGAAGGAAGGATGAGCAGGGCGACGTCATTTGCTGACGATGGAGAGGTTTTAGACTGTATGATTACTCGAAGCAGGGGCGAGATCAGGCGCACATGCAGTTCTAAGGCGACTAGCTCCTGCGCAACGCCATCTCGAGAGTTCAAAGGCGTTCAAAGCCCTCGGATTTACAGCCCACGCATCAGTGAACTTCGAGGTGATCAAAGTCCTCAGCTGGGTGGAAGAAGTCCTTCCAGTCCAAGGACCAGACCATCAAATTTAGGGAAAACTGGCTAGGGGGTTAGAAGAATTAGTAGATACAATACACGAAGTAGTACTAGATCATAAAAAGAGGCTACCATGCAGTCTGCAATAGCATATTTCTTAGCTCTCTTTGGAGTAGATTTCTCTTTGTCGTCAATTGCAATTACAAGATATCTTGACGTCAATATTCACTTCTGCTGGAAATCTGTAACCGGAGATTTGTGTTAATGATGAAATATCAGTTTCATTTCATTTCTGCGTTCCTTTCTCAGACTTTGACAGAAACTGTTAAGGGAAGGCAACCCCTTCTCCAAGTCCTGGGACATGATAACGAGGATGGCGGTTAAATTGGTTAGTATCCTGTTACATGATACCAATCATTCGTAACAACATCAATACTTCTGGTGATGGTTTGCTGTTACAGTGGAGAAAATAAACGCTAAAAACGAAACGACAGGCATTGTAGCGACGGTCGCTAAGAAGCAGAAGAAACGAAGTTGTCAAAGTCGAAAGCTATATGTTATGCTCTCGCCTTATTCTTCTCAAGCTTTCGCCCTCCCTCTTTGTCTCTCTGTCTCTCCCCTTTTGTCTGCATATTGCCGGCTCCCCTTCTTCTTCATTCCTTTCCCTCTGCCGCTTTCCTGGCTCGGTGGATTCCCTCTGTTTTCGTTTTTCCTCGCTCTGTTTTCTTTTGCTGTCAAGGTGGGATCTCAGTTAAGCTGGAACTGCTCGCTGGTCTAGTAGAACTGGGAAAGAAATGAACCTTTCCTGGGGATTTCTTATCCAGAATGTTTTTTCCCACAAAAGTGCCACCCTTCCGGCAGCTAGGCCAGCGAGTTCGGACCCTTGTTTGAGGCTAAATTAGCCAACGCAAGAGACCCCCTTGTTTAAAAATTTTCCTTTGGTCTGAAAAGAGAAACCCAAACAGAAGGCAAAATCTATTCCTAGAGCGTTTGTGGCATAATTAAGTTGCAGCAACATCCACATCTTCTGTTCTGATCTTCTGGTGGTGATGGCTGATAGAGATCTACCCAGTAAGTGCACTTATGTGCCATGGCATCACCAGCAAAGAAACTATGCCAAATCCTCTAGTACAGCTATATTTGTCTTCTTTCTGTTCACTTCTCCTGATCATCCGTCCAGTTGTGTAATAACATTGTGATTCTAGAAAATTAGAAAGACTTTGTCTGAAACTGTTAAGAAACCGCGAGATCTATACAAATTTCCATGAAGGGTGAAGGGTAGATATTCCCATGTACCTGAAAAGCCTTTCTGGAGTACAGGAAAATCCACCAGAAGACAAGGTTTTGATTTTCCTGGAAGGCTTTCGAGAAATTGACGGCCTCAAAGCAGTTCGCAGGTTTGAAACTGTTTGAAGTTGCACCTTCCCAAACCTTACTAGAACCAAAAACAATTGTAAGAGAGCAGAACAATGTGACAAACAGAGACATCTCTGGACCACAATACATAGAACTGAAACAGAACAAAGCTTTCTTTATTGCCAACATCCTTATTATTATCAAAAAGTTGAGAGCAAAAGAGAGAGAGAGAGACACACACACACACAAAGTGAGATGAAGCCTCCACCTAAGAACAAAACACACACCGCCAAAAATTTGCCACAGAACAACCAGCTACCAAAATAAAAAGGCCTCTCCAAAAGGCACCAACACCAACTGCCTTGGAGATTCGACAAAAAAAAAAAACTACCTTGGAGATGGTGATGCTTGGATCAACCAGTGCTCGAACATGCATCGGTGTCTCCCCACAAGACCCATTGCCTCTCCAGGAAGATCTCTGGTGAGTATGTATTCAGAGGCCATGATGCCTCAGAATGGTTCTACGCCATGCCACTTCACTTGAGGCCCGTTATTCATATGCTCCCTGCTTCTTCTCTTTGTCCTCCATTGTTTGTTCAAAGCACCAAGCACTTTGATCTCTTGAATTTTGCATCTTCAAGAGGGGCTAAAAAAAACCGACTCCTGGCATTTGCATACCGAGGCTGAGACATTCATCATCACAGGGCGAACATCAGTTTCGCTCGTTCAACTCGATTTAGTTCCTCCAAAATATTCAGTTACCATGAAGATAGTTCAAGAATCGGTGCTCATTTGCATTGTCCTGGCTTTGTTCCTCCAAAATGCCGGCAATGTGGAAGGAAGATATCACTACCACAAGGGGCAGAAGAAGAATCCTGACAAGGCCTGAAGTTCAACCTCACCAATGCCTCCCCCTGAGGCCCAGGACCCTGCCCCTCCATCCCCCACCTACTCGCCTGCGCTGACTGTGCTGTCAGACCCCAGCCATGGGCCATCCAACTCCAGCTCCGGCCGCATCTTTGACGTGACTGCCTTCGGGGCTATCGGGGATGGGTTGGCTGACAACACCCCCTCCTTTGAGGCGGCCTGGAAGGCAGTGTACTCGGTGGAGTCAGGTGTCGTCCTCGCTCCCTCGGGCTACACATTCACGATCACTCCCACGAACTTCTCGGGCCCATGCGAGCCGGGGCTCGTGTTCTAAGTAAGGATTGGCAAAATTTTAACTCCATCTTATTATATCCTTAAAGATCGCTAATATGACTCCCGTACATTTTTCTGAAGCACTGGTTAGAACTCTTCCTTTTTTCGGCCAAAACTTGCTAAACCATTTGGAACGTGACAAATTTATTCTCTCAAGAATGAATGCAAGTCATTTTACAACATAGTGATCTCACAAATCATTAGATAACTGAGCCAGGAAAAAAAAAAGCAGAGTTTTCCCTTTTCAAAGCTTGTAGCGTTTATCTTTAAGACATCCTATATGAACATTTCTGCTACTAATATAGAGTTTCAAATGTTTACACAGGTAGATGGGGTCTTGATTCAGCCAAATGGACCGGATTGTTGGCCGAAAGCATATGGCAAGAAGCAATGGCTCGTGTTCTACCAGCTCAACAACATGACTCTGACGGGGAAGGGAACCATTGAAGGCAATGGCAGAGCCGTGGTGGGATCTTACTTGCAAGCCCCACAGGGTGATTGAACTCTACAACATGTCAAATTATCGTATCTGGATTTGGGTCTCCATTAGATTTTTTCTGTTCCCCATTCGGCTCCATCCCTACTTGAGTTTATCCCCTCGTTGTGTGACAAGGTATGGGAGTATTACCGGGTCTCTTTCCTTTTCAACTTTTAATCAAGAGGTGAGCGGTTCTAGCTTCTATACATGTTCCATATAGAACCTGGATTGGATCTACTCATCGGAACCGATTTCCTAATATTTGAAACCCGAAACCCACCCTATAAACCTAAAATCGGATAGGTTCCCACTGGTCCTATTCTAGGTTCCACTCTGGAACCATGCCCATCCCTACTTTTAATTAGGGGATTTTCATCTTTCTTTCCCGCATTGTAGTATTATATATATATACACACACTTGAATTTCATTGTTTGCATTCCCAGGCAACATGGGGGAACTCTAGTCACGGTAATGAAGCAAGCAAAGCCCACCAAATTTGGGTTGTCAGCTTGCAGCTCTATGCACAGAAGTTAGCTTTCTGCTAGCTTTCTACAGGAGCAAACAGAATCTGGAAAGGACCAGAGACTTTGTACGGTTAAAATATGACAGTTTTTGTCCGCTCATACATACTAGAACCACACATTCCAGTCTTAACTGGTGACTCCGGTGTGTGTATATATATACACACACTCCACGTGATATGATGATCGTGTCGGAAGTAAAATTTCCCGATCACACACAAAGAGGACTCAGTAGTCGTGTGCCCACTGCGCATAAACCACTAATGGTGACGCTTGTGGCTAACTAAAACGAATTAAATTTCTGCAAATTCCCTACCTCTCATGGGGATCCATCATTGTGAATCGAACAAAGAGGTAACCAACTTCAAGGATGCCAAAATTGACATTGCAGTGTACTCGGTCACAAGTGCACATTCAACAATTTTTTGCGCCTTAGTTTTCATACACACACGCTCTTATTTAATTACCCAAGCGAGATAAAGATCTTGTCAATGACTTGAGCAAATCTGCTCACATTGTTATTTGGGCAAGGGGCGACGCTTCCTAATATTACCTGCATTCTGAGAAAGAAATCTGAACTCGACATGTCATGACACGACTCAACTCGAAATCTAACACCTTGTCGTCCATTTTCAGTGAAAAGCACGTTGTAATCACGCTGGCATAATTTTGCATCATAGGAATTGATACGGAGGTAACACAAAGACACGAATTGTCGGCCTTAAGGTAGACTGGTACAAAAGCCTCTCTCCCTTTCTCGGGCCAGGCTCGGGACCCGGCAAGGCCCGTTTGCACCGCTTAAGCAACATTTCCATCGCATCCCCCATCTACGAAAACTCTCTTGGTTCATAGTTTTCTTCCTCCAGAACCCCAGTTCCTCCTGCTGCTTGACCAGGTACACTCTGCTCCCTCCTCCTCCTCCACCTTGTTCATCGATTCATGGCTATTGAAGATGACATGTCGATGTCGAGCGAGGCTAGCTTGAGCGTTAATTTGGATACAATCAAGTTTGCACCCGTAGATTCTGGAAAAATCCTGTGATCTTTTGAAAGTTTTGCCTTTTCTTCACCTCCCCTTTAAATTCTTGCGCAAGAATGGTTGATTGCCATTTGGGTTTCGTCTCCTGCTTCTGTTTCCTTTTAATCTTTGGAAGCTGTAATTTGCGTTAAATCAGGTGGAGAGAGAATCGAGATGCCGTCTCTGCAAACAGCTTTGCCTCCTGAACTGGCAGACAATGTTCTAAGGGTCAGTGTGTTTTCATCTTTCATATGTTTCTCATTTCTTAGTGTAGAGAAATTACATCATTTCAGGTTGGTTTCCTTTATTTCAACCCAACTATAGTATGCTGTCTTTTTAAGTTGTTTTTGTGGGTAGTTGCTTGTATTGGTTGTTTCATTGTTCGCCCTATTGGTCATTGCAGCTTTATCGCGAGTGCCTTCGAAGAGCGAAATACATAGGGCATCAGGTACACCCTTCTTTATTCCTTAGACTTTGTTGGTTATATAGATATCAGCTAATATTTGCTGAAGTGAACGGCGGGTAGGATCAGAGTTTCCATTTCACAATTGAATCCTTCTAAATCCACATGGTAGCTTCAATCTGTTACGCTTTGTCGGGCTCATTGCTTCAAACTTGATGGATGCCTTTTGTCTGAATGATACTGTGTTTAAGGACGTTGTTTTGTATGATTCCATTTTATCTGCTTGTATTATTTCAACAAGTTGGAAGTTTTACAAGCAAATGCTACCATGAACCGGAATAATTGAAATTAGACTATGCCATGTTTGACTAAAAATTTGCGAGGCGGGAAGGCATACTAAAGTTTTTTATGGTCATATAGAGTGGAAGAAAACAGGTGTCTCAGAATATTTGAGCTTGTAGTCATAATTTTGCATGTTGGACCAGATGCTTCCCTCGAACCTTACGACTGCAATACAAGTAGCAGAAATTCATATTCTTTTCATACAGTGGTCTAAATTCCTTCACTGTCTTAATTTGTGCTGGAAGGACTGTATTTTTTTCTTAAAACGTATATCTCTTGATGGACACAACCTACTGTCGAGTCGTTTTTATGCTATCTGATGTTCTTACTTGGAGAAGATTTCTTCATAAGATGTAATTTACCAAAAAGAATGAGAATTTGGTGTTGCTGTGTATACACACTGGTCAAGCTTTTGGTTGTGAGTCTTTCATGGTCTAAGTGGCAAGATCATGATATGGAAGTTGGAAAATTTATTCATCTGGCACATTTAAGTATTAATTTTGTCATTGGTTCATTTAATTTATGGTTTCTGATCAAATGATGTTTAACTGAAATATTTGCTGAAATTTGAAAGTAGTTTTAGTGAGGAGCATCGTATATCATTTGAGCGCCCTTCTTCCATGTCTACACTTTTCATGTTTCGTGCAGCTCGGGAACTGTCTTATTTCTCTTCACGTACATTTGTGCAGCAACACAATACTCAGCTTCTTGTTGACTTGGTGAGGCAGCAATTTAGACGGCACATGCATGAGACAGATCCCAGGCAAATCCAAAAACTTAAGGATGAGTGAGTTTCACAATGCCTATTTTGTAGCATTAGTCTTCTTTCGATTTTTCTTCTTTCAAAGAAAAGGAAATTGTTTGGGATTTATGTGGAAAGGATTCAACCGCTGTTTGATGAAATTTTTTATGCTTGTTATGTTTATAATGTTGTGGGGACCCGGACTAGGCCATATAAGCTTTGGTAGTGGTTGCCTTTGTTGGAGTCTCTTCTATTTGGTGGGATTCAGAGTTAAGACTGCACGAGACCTTGCTCATAAATTTACAAATTGACAGAACATGAGACTCCTATTTTGGTATCTTGTCTGAAGTAGTAATATGCAAGGTCTAACTAAATTTTTTTCTTATTTGTAGTGCGGCAAGGGGGCTGATTAACCATATACTGTATGAATCAGAGAAGATGACTGGTCGCAAATTCAGTAAAGGCTCGTAATGTCGATATTCACTATCTGTTTCAATGGGCTTGTTGACGAGGTTTCGACTGCTTATGAAGTTAGTTTAGCTTCAGTGGCAATAAGATACCTCTTTTTTTATTCCCCATTGCTGCAATTGACTGTGATGCTAACGTAAAACTGCAAGCAATGTGTGTTGCGGAACAGGACAAGGGTCAATGGATCGCTGTGGGAGGTCTAATGTTGGATATGGTCACAATTTGTGGTCATGTCACAACTCAGAAGGCAAATGCATTTGACAGCACGATTGATTTTCACAGCAATGAGCAATTTTTTTACTATTTCCAGCACTAAAAAAGGGCAATGTTCTAATTAATGCCTATCTATCATATGATGAAAGAAATAGTCTGGCTAGAGATGTGTACTGTTTTGGGGAGATGAGTGAAGTCGAGAGGTCAAAAATGAATATTGCTGACCTCGCCATCGCACGAGTAAAGATGAAAAGCACATCGCCAGGCTAGTTCAGTCTATTATCAGTTCTTTCTTATGCTAGATAGAGTGAAATTTGGGTGGCCAACCAAGAAGAGTTGCTTAAAGTCAGCTTCCGCAAGGGGAGTGATTTTTTCACTTTCACTGGGGACACCACGGTACAAAGTGATTAAGACCTCACAAGGCAAATCTAGATGAGTGACCCCACGGAGACACTATATAGATTAAGTGACATGGACCCTTTGTGTTGTTTCATATTGATGGTGGGTGCCCGGGAAGAATCATGGCCATTGCTTTTTACTTTCGTTCCTTATTATGATGTCTGATTCAAACTACAAACGATTCCCTCTTGGTCCTCTCACTGAAATGAACACTTTCTTGTCAGCCTTGGAGGGTAGAACTTCTGAATCAACAGGACATATGCATTGTCTGTACCTCTTGAGAATATTACTACATGGGTGCTTGACTTAAAGGCTCTCCCCATCAAATCAATCTCTTTCTACTGGTTGCTCTTATCTATTTCTCTTTGTGGTCCTCGCTTGATATTTCACAGCATTGCGAACTTGGGGATCCGGTGGGTTTGGTTTGGCTTTTGAGGAAAGCCTTTGGGAAAAGGCAAAAGGCTTTTGGCCTAAAAAGATTTGCTGAAATACAAAGATTGTTTGGTTAACTATAATTGAAAATTGATTTTTTTTTTTTTTCTGGTTCTATCCTATCCTATTCTATTATAGAAGCTACATTGTGTGTTTTATGTGCCATGTGCAGATTACAAAGTCATGCTCCCTCATTCACCTGTCCCCATCCCTAACCCTCTTGAGAAGGTGGGGAATCGAACTCCCCACCTCACCCTTCCCACTTGAGGAGGATGGTCATCGAGGCAAACCTACATGTGAAAAGTAATCAATTTTAGTTTTTTAAATTTTACTTGTTTATAATTGAAATAAGAAACAATGATGGTAACTTTTATATTTTCATGTTAAGAGTAATGCAAAGACGCATGTTAACAAATTAGTTTTTATTTTTTTGGTCAAACTATTAACTAATTAGTTAGAATCTCTCAATTCTTTTTAAAATGCCAAAGACTCGCTCAATTTGTAAACGACGTGAGGAATGGGCACGGTTGAATACTTCTCGATAACCCGTATGGAAATTTTAATTAAGTGATGATATGCTAAGCTTTGTGAGTAGTTTACATTAAATGGCAATTGAACACCAGTAATTACTGGTTGGGTCACCAACTTGATCGCAAACCAAAAATGGATCAACAAAAGTGAAAAACACGTGACCAAAAGTTTCTAACTTTCTATAGGTACTCAATCTGACATAAATATTCCGGTGACCATTTCATGACACAAGGGTACAAGCACCAACAGTTCTTGGTCATGACCTAGCCAATGCCAGTCCTGTTCATTCAGTGTCAACCTTGCCTCCATTCCGCGACCATGGCTGCCTTGGGGCATGCCACCTTGGTTGTGCGGAGGCATTCCGCCAAAATTGCTCGGTGGGGGCATGTTGCCTTTGAGGTGGAGGGTTCTGCATCCCTTGGTTTTGCATAGGTGGCATTTGCATGGCCTGGAAATCTCTGTTCTGCATATTTTCCCCACTTCCAAAGTTCTTTGATTTGTTGAAACGGGGTCGTTCATCACGCGTGTTCCTCTCTTTTGCTTCAGCATTATTTCTCACCCATTCTTCATGGTTCTTGGGATCATAAGGAACTGCTTGCTTGTTGATAAAAGATTCGCCTGACAAATGCGGAAAAAGAAAATATTATGAGATAGACAAGAGATCGAACGAAAGAAAGATGCAAGAATTTCACGATGGGATATACCAAATTTGATTGATTGATTTGAGACTGTTATCTATGGCTTCCAACGAACAATAAGTCCAAAAAAGTAACATAGAATAAAGCTAGGTCTTGATTGAGTTGCTGTAATGCATGGGAAGATGATAATAATACCCACAGTAACCGAAGGACTGACATGGAAGGATTACCTGTCGCAAGACTCATTAGGCCTCGTGCTGCTACATAAACTCATGACTCATTCCTACAGTACCCATGTAGCCAAAACATGATATTTTTTGTCCATCCCTAACCCAAATTTGGCTAGATTTGCAGTTGGAACGGACTTTTCTCCTTCTGAACATGTTTCCATTGAGCAAAATTATCTGCTAAAACAGTTCATAATTAACGACTTATGTCTTAATCACTATACTTAAGTACTAATTAACATAACACACCAGGCGCAATATCTATCCCAATAATAGTCAACCAAGTCTAGTCGACCAAGAACAAAAACTGAAGCAGCACGATTGCCTCACGATGAGGTCAACAAAGCAGTGATGACAAAACTTAGAAGATGCAAAATTGAACACAGATTTAAGAAGATCAAGCTTCCATACCACCATAATCCTTATCCTTGACATCCAGGTATGAATCAGGAAGAACCCATCGCACTCTTGGCAAATCTGTGTAAGAAAATAGAACTGATTAGCACTACTTTTCAACAAGAGCAGCAAAAGAAACCAATCACTAAACTGAGTAGATCTTCATTCTGGCTTCTTCTTCACTGTAATAGCAATAAATCAAGATGATCATGACGACACAGGATCACTTCAAGAACCATTCCCTAAAAAATTAACACGCGACAGAAACTTTTCTACTGTACCGACGCCTTCTCTTAATAGAAGGGGAAAGGCACACAAACACAACCATGACAAACCCAATCATCCGTGCCTGTCAAAACCAATTCTAAATAATTATTCAATTTAGACAAAAAAAAACTTGGCTTAATTTAGTAACTTTAGGCACTTGCTTGAGATAAAGTCATGATTGTGCTATCTTTTAAGAAAATGACCTTACTTTAGACCTCATTGGAAATTTGCCCAATTAAGAATTGGCATATGATTATGATTTCAGCAATCATGCATTTTTTCTATGCATGCTTGGTTTGCTACACAACCATTCTTATCATTTACACATGGTGCAAACATGTATCAATGTGGTTCCAAGGCATTTTATTGAAATTAATTAGGTACATGTCGATTTCGAATTGAGTCACACAGCGACCGACGACCGTAGGTAGAGTTTTAGATTTCTCAGAGAAAATTTGTGCTGTTTCAGGAATCCTCGCCCCCTAGCCCGAATAACTATGAGGGCCAGCTTGCTCAGAGTCAAAAGAGGGATCTTTTTCGCTGTGCTAATGAAAATACACCAATGAATTTGCGCAGGGATAGGGAGACAAAGCACCTAAAAGTCTCGGACACTTCATTAAAAGGGGAAAAAAACTTCATAAAGAACAAACAAGAATGCTGGAACGCTTGCCCGAATAGTCCGTGAGAGGCAGGGGATTCCCAGAAATTTAACTTCGTCTTAGTTAGCCACAAGCACCGCCATTGTGTTTTTTGCTCGGCGGGGACGACTACTAGTCCTCCTACTTGATTGGGAAATCTACTCTCGATACGACCATTATGCCACGTGGAGAGGGAAAAAAAAACGAATAGTGGAGTCGCGAGCTTAATTGAGATTTGTGTGACTCCTGTAAGCATCAAAGGACGAAACTTTAATAACTCAGACAGCAGAGATTATATCATATGTCAGAGTTTCTGATCATTTCCCCTTGATAGCTCTGTTTGCTCCTGCAAGGAGCTTAGCAAATCCTAACACTCTTGCATGATGAATTCATGGTTTGAGAGAGAGCTAGGGTCTGTACAGTAATATTCTAAAAAAAGTGTTTCTATTCTCAGAATATTTTGGGAACAAAAACGCGTATGGTAAAAAATTATTTCAAAAATGTTCATTTTGAGAAACACAAACACTTTTAGAGCAAAAATGAGAAATAAAAAAAACTTGTTTCTGAATTTTGAAACACTTTTTAGAAACATCTCGAAGGCAAGCTTGTGCAAGTCACCACCGCCCACCATTGTCGGCGAGGATGAGCCTAATGGCCGCCCCCGGTTGTAGATCCTTCTTTTTGACGAAAAAAGTATTTTTTTTTTGTACTTGCCAAACGCATTTCTATTCTCCAAAATCATAGACGGGAACATAAATACAAAAATATTTCGCTCCAAATATGTTCTCTAAGAAACGCTTCACTATCATTTGACTACATGACAAAGTTCCGCATGGGCTATCAGGGACAATGGAATTCAAGGATGATGATGCTATGAATTGTCACACCTCTATAAATATATATGTATATATATAAATAAGAAAGCGAAAATTCAAACTATTACAATGAGGGAAAACAAGAAAAAAAAAAAATCCCCCAATTAAAAGTTGAAAAGGAAAGATACCCAGTAATACTACCATACCTCATCACACAATAAGGGGATAAACCCTAGTAGGGATGGAGCCTAATGGGGGAAAGGTAATATCTAATTAAGACCCAATTCCAGACAATTGGCTCATGATGTGCCTACTATACAACTGTGGCTAATGTCGTAAGTCACAAGGTGAAATTCATAGTGCTGTAATGTCTCTCACTAGTCCTTTCCTTAGCAGCCATAAGCAGAGCTCTCTGCCACAGTCTGAGGCATCCCATCTTGCAAGCAACCGATGGGAGGGATGGTCAGGGTCTCCTGGACCCCGTAGGCGTTCCAGCAGAACGGGTCGTCGACCAGCTCGCCCTCGTGAGGCAGCAGCTCGACCTCCGACATCGTGATGTTGGTGCAGGGCACCGTGTCGCTGCACGCGAAGTGGATCGGCGGGCTGATCACGTTGTATGTGCCCTTGATGTTGCGGTAGGAGAGGCCGGTCACGTACACGGCCGAGGTCTCGTTCCGGCACTCCTTGGAGAGGCAGTAGTACTGGTCCACGATGATGCAGTTGTGCACGTTTTCCATCTGGATGTTCTCGAAGGAGATGCCAGCGACCGACCCGCTCCCTCCCTGCCACGTCTTGATGCGGAGGCCGTTGTCGGACTCCCTGATCACCACGTTCCGGACGGTTATGTTCGAGACGCATGCCTGCGAGTTGTGCACTCCCAAGCTCCCGATGCTGTGAAAAACATATGCGAAAGAAAGTTATTTTTCCTTCTTCACATTTCTTGGGTAGACTTCAGATGATCTAACTTGTTTGGAGGGGGACTCATTGTGATCGAAAGAAAGGGTACCTGATCCCGTGACTCGGCCCGCAAGTAACGCCCTCGATGTTGACATCCGAACATCCGGGTCCGATGGAGATGCAATCATCGCCTGTTCACATCGTTCGTTATAAGGAGTCGATAAATGAAGCAATGATAAATGAGACAGTTTGTTCCATTCAAGTACCATTTGAGATCATGCTGTTGTATATCCCCACGGATTTAGTGTTCTCAATGTGGATGCCGTCGGTGTTGGGGCTGAGTTTTGGGGAAGATATGGACAGCTTTTCGATCAGCACTCCCTCGCAGCCGTCGAACTTCATGTGGAATTGAGGGCTGTTCTGGATTCGTAACATGTTCACGGCCAAATTGGAGCTCATGAAGAACCGTATCAACTGAAATGAACCATATAAGTACCGATCAGCGCTCTAAATAGAGAAGACAACTGTGTTTGATGTATCTGAATAGCCGGAGTCATGGATGGATTTACTTACAGCAGGGCTGTCGCAAGGTCCCGACACCGTTTTCCCATTCGGACCCTGAAATTCCAATGACAAGAATGTGCAGATTCAGAGACAAGTTTTTGTTTTTTTTTTTTACACGACTTGAAAAGTGAAAATGTTGGGTTGCACAGAAGTTTTGCTTATGCAGATGCTGATACAACAACGTGACATGTTGTACAGTTCAAGTACCCTGTGGGGCTTGCAAGGAAGATCCCACCACGGCTCGCCATTGCCTTCGATGGTTCCCTTCCCGGTCAGAGTCATGCCGTCGAGCCGATAGAAGATGAGCCATTGCTTCCTGCTATCTGCTTTCGGCCAACAATCCGGTCCATTTGGCGGCATCAAGACCCCATCTACCTGTGTAAACATTTGAGACTTCGTATTAGTAGCAGAGATGTTCATATAGCATGTGTCTTAAAGGTAAATGCTGAGAGCTTTGAAAAGGGGAAACTGTGCTAATTTTTTTTTTTTTGACTGTCAGTTATCTACTCATTTGTGATATCACTATGTTGTCTAATGACATATTTACATTCTTGAAAGAAGAAATTTGTCACGTTCCAAACGGCTTAACAAGTGTCGGCCAAAACAAGAAGAGTTCTAACAAGTGCCTCAGAAAATGTACTGGAGTCATGTTAGCAATCTTTAAGGATATACATGGAAAGGAAGTCGAAATATTTGCCGATCCTTACTTGGAACACGAGCCCCGGCTTGCACGGGCCCGAGAAGATCGTGGAAGTGATCGTGAAATTGTAACCCGAGGGAGCGAGGACGACACCCGACTCCACCGCGCACGCCGCCTTCCAGGCCGCCGTGAAGGCAGGGGTGTCGTCGGCTGACCCGTCCCCGACCGCTCCTAAGGCGGTCACGTCGTAGACGCAGCCCGAGCTGGAGTTGGACGGGTCAGGGGCTCGGGTCAGACGGCACGGTGGGCGCCGGCGAGTAGGCAGGGGATGAAGGGGCAGGGTCCTGGGCCTCAGGGGGAGGCGCTGGAGAGGTTGTTGAGCTTGAGCCCTCGTCAGGATTCTTCTTCTGGCCCTTGTGGTAGTGATATCTTCCTTCCACATTGCTGGCATTTTGGAGGAACAAACCCAGGACGATCGAAACGAGCACCACATCTCGAACCATCTTCATGGTAAGCAAAAATTTCGGAGGAATCAAACCGAATCGACCGAGCGAAAACGATATTCGCTCTGTGATGAATGGAAGTCTCAGCCTCAGGATTCAAATGCTAGGAGTTGGTGTTCCTGGGCCCCTCCTGAAGATGCAAAACTTCAAGAGATCAAAGTGCCAGCTTTGAACAACCAGGGGAGGGACAAAGAGAAAGAAGCAAAATGAGGGAGAGGGGAGAACATGAATCAGTGGCTTGGCATAGGACCATTCTGAAGCACTTATGGCCTCTGCATTTATACTCACCAGGAATCTCCTGGACAGGAAATGGGTTTTGCAGAGAGGCGGCGATACGTGTCAAGTTCTGGTTGATCCGAGCATCGCCATCTCTAAGGAAAGACGGTGCTGGAGCCTTTTGGGACTTTTTTTTTTTTTTTTGAGAGGCTTATTTTTCTGTGGCAAATTTTTGGCTGAGTATGTTTGGTTCTTCAATAAATTTTGAGTGAGTTGTGTCCCTCTCTAATTCTCCTTTGCTCTTGGGGTTTTATGTAATGGTAATAAGAACAAGTTCCTCTGTTTCAGCTCTATGGTTTTGTTTTGTGGTCCAAAGCCGGGAGGCCTCTCTCCGTTTCTCATGTTGAAATTGTTTTTGTCCTGGCGAGAGATTTGGGAAGTGCATCTGCAAACAGTGTCAAACCTTGTGAGCTGCTTTGTGGCCCTCGTTTCCTCGATGGCCGTGCGGGAAAAACCCAATTTCTTTTCCTTCTGGAGAAATTTTTCCTTGTGCTAGGAGAAGAAGGCTTTCGTGCACATGGGAATATCTGCCACCCCCCTTTTGGGGCCAAACCCGGCCTCGTTTCATAAAGACGAAATGCCGAGTATCCGTACAAAGGTCGTGATAGGTAGAATCAATTAAATTCGAGAGAACTTTTTATGGATATTCATGTGAATATTTGCGATATGCTCCGAACAGGGGATTGATAATGTGATCCGGTAAAATCAATCGAGACGCCGATGTCGTTGCCCCTGTATTAGGCCGCAAAATCTATGCGGCTCAAATTGCCATCTAACTTGGTTTCTAGCTAACAAAACAAAATTGTTGCGCAGCACCTTCGAAGCAATCATGGAAAAGCTTTTTTATTCAATCGATGCGTCACATGACTTGTTTACTCATATGTTCTATGTAGGCATCCCATCTTCAATATGTACTAGACGTACGGTTTTATATTTTGATAGATTAAACCTCGATCAATCTCTTTAAAGATTAAACCAATGTTCGGTAAAACCAACATTAAGTAAGTGAACCCAGGAGTTTGTGTTAAAATTAATTATTCCTAGAGATCTTAATGCACGGAAGAAATATCTTCTAGAATTGGTTCATCTATTTTGGTAGTTGTGAGATTTTGTGGGATCACTATATGACCTCCCGACATAATGTAAGGTTTTGTGGAATCGCTGATAACCGTTCTAAAAATTTAAGCTAGTAGATAAATGCGTTGTTCAATACATAATTATTCTATTAGTATTGATTGTGTTCGATAGCTCCCAAACCAAAATCAACGGTTCTAACGGCGAGACCAAACAAATCGACTTGGAAACGGAAAATCGGATGGCCCCATCTCGAAACCAACTCGAGATCCTATCGATCAGGCCAGTTTTAGGTCGTGCCGGAGACCGCCGCTCGCCGCGTAGCGTTAAGCAGAAGAGGAAAAGAAAATGGTGGGGGTTCGAAAGTAGTGTGGAAGGCGATTAAAGAATCGTAAGAAAGGGGGGAACGAAGATGGGGCATCTAATGAATGCGGCTTTGATGTAAAAGGCAAAGGGAGTCTCGTGACACTCCATTGTTGGGTAGCTCCTCCTTTGTGGCCACGGAAGCAAGAAGGGGGGAATTCTTCTTGTTGGTCCCCGACAACAGAATTAAACCATTCACGGGTCTCTCCCAAATCATCCTCTTCCTACCCGTCGTCGTCCGTCGACAAATATAAAGAACGCTCGGCTTGTCGCGTGTGCTGAGGATGCGAACACATCCAAAGCGACCCTTTCGTCACCGGATCGACATGTCCGGACTCTTTCGCAGACGGAGTTGTCCGGCATCGCTTGTTCGCGAAGCCCTGTCGTAATCTCGCACGCCCGTGCTTTCAAACAGCCGCTAACTCTTGTCTCTTGTAGCGATTCGACGTCGGGTTCTTTTTTCTTTTTTTTTATAGGCTGGGTAGTCTTTATGCGTGATCGAGTTCAGCTCAAATGAAAGCGAACATTCTCGAGAATGTGAAATCCCTAAATTAAGTCACTCGAGATAATGTCCACTTTGGCCCGAGAATCACGATTGTGTCTTTTGACGTACATCGAGACACTTTTCTTAGGAGATTACCCATCTTAGGAGTGCTCTCACCGAGCACGCTTAACTTTGGAGTTTCAAAACTAAATACTTGCAGTTATGTCAAAAGGCGCTTCCATAAGTTGATTTAGTTTTCACATATATATCTTAGAATCGTTCTCTCTCTATTTGGTGTCCAGTTTGATTCATTCATACCCCATTCGCAATCTTAAAAGTCTACCGAGAGCCGCTCTTTGTTCGGGCCATCTCTCGCTTCGATGACAACTCTCCGGCTTCGACGACAACTCTCCGGCCTTGTCGGTCGATTTCTAGCCTAGTGCATAGGAACATGCCAATGACTGACATTCAATGTGATTCGAGTCATCTTGTGAGTTGCCTTTTAGGGCATGCTTTGGATGGGATTGGAATTGGAAGGAGAGGGGGAGTGGCATGCATGCATATGTTGACGTACCCCCTTTCACGTGGACATCATCACGGGTGGGAATAGAGAGAGGATTTTCAGGTTTGTGATTTGAGCTTGGCCAAAAAGCCAAAAACAAAATTAATTTTATAAAAAATTAAAAATTAAAAGGAAAAAAGGGGTTTGTGATTGAGAATCAAGGGAGCACTTTTTCTGTGGCGGATGCGAGATCTGATTGATGGCTGGAGCTTGTGGTGGTCGGCTATGACACGTGTGATTTGTCCGCGACTGCTGATTGGCCCCAAAATATCCTTAGGTTTAATACCCTAAGCTGGCCAAGCCTCCTCAAACTCACATAATTACTTGGTGGTTAGCGACGCTTATTATTAGTGTTATCATTCGAAGTGTTTTCTAGTTGTGTATTTAAGACAACATCTTTTAATCGAAAACTAATGTAAAAAGTGAACGATTCAAATCGATTTTAAGCTTATTCGTGAAATTTCATGTTGTGTCAAGTTTAACTTTCTTTCGATAAATATCCGGGCATACAAGATATTGTTTTTTCTCTTATCGTGTTTGGAGTTATCGAAAGAAGTTTCCACTTCCCACGAATCTATGTTTTCATATTTGTCAACAGCTATTTTGGAGGAGGATGAGGGTAAGTATAAAGTGACATCTTTTCCATGAAAGGCCGAAGGACAGCGCAGCCTAATATTTCATGTTGCATGCATAGATATGCGCGCTAAACATTACTTTCTTCGATAAGTGATTTACCTAATCAAACCTCTTACATTATTTTTGTCGTCACATACAACTCGATCAATACAAAGATGTGGAACGTCGGGTGTTTGCGCAATTCGAAGGGCTTAATTGGACCGAAAAATCATACCGAACCATGATCAATACCGAACCCGAATGCTCATCATAGGTTCCAAATTGTCATCGAATCGGAATAAGCTCGATGCCCGAAGATAAGTCTTCTTTTTCTTAAAGTTCCAATACCAAAAATTCACATACGTGTGCGAATATGTGATCGAGGCTCCATTTGTTTTGTAGAAAATAAATAATTTGAAAAATAATTTTCAAAGAATGATTGTGTTTAGCTTGTAATGATTAATCAATGTAAATATATTTGTCATCGATAATAGTTAATGTCTGAATAATTTTGTGAATGCTAAAAATTATTTTCGCTCTTTTATTTTTACAATAAATATAGGGGATAATTTCTAAGATAACTCAATTTTCCAACGAGTTGCCCACTCGAGTCAAGCAATTCCCAAAGCTGTATAAATCCCATCCCCTCTCTTTTGAATCCCAATGCAAAAAAGGCACTCACATGCAGGCCACGGGTCGATTTCACTGAAACTCAAAGATCCAAGCCCAGGGCGACACGTGGAGGGTGGCCATTCACGGGTCGGCAGCTTCTGCGTGTCACGGGGGACTGTAGCTGATCGAGAGGTGGGATTAAGAGGCCCTAATTCAGGATTTGGGGGTTTCCTTAAACAGCATACTTGGCTGACAACGCATCCGACGTTAGCAAGAGACGCGATTTGACCAGTTTTATTCTAAGATTCGATTTGTTCTAGATTTAGCCTTACAGGCTGTGATATCGTTTAGGGGCACCTGTGCCTTTAATCTCGGAGAAACAAGAACTCCTAGTTGCCTCAGGTCCCGATTCATATGTGATGTGATAGCATTGATCGATGCGAAGGTGAAATTCGTTAAATCGCGACCACCTATGAATGATCGAAGATCTTGTTAAAACGTCGATACGAGGGCAAAGGTTAGATCACTTCTTACTTCGATTTGAAGTCGAATATGGCACTTTATAGTCACGCGTCCTCTTTTCTCTCGGGCTTGTGAATTTTGCGGACCGATTTTCTTGGCTTATTCCTAATTTATCGAATTAGATATAGAAGGAACTCGCATTTGCTTGGCTAAGAAGCTCATGAGGTCCACCATATTTTTCATCATCATCGGTATTTTGCTCTTATTCGAGTTTTGTGATTTCCGAACACGATATGTGCCGGGAGATCTTTATATGTGAGAGTAGAAGTTGCATTCACGACTTTTAGAATAAGACGATTGAGCTCATAGAAAGGATGCACATCGTCTGACGTGATTTAAATCTTGACGAGTCGAATCGAGCCCGTGAAGTTAGCAATGGCTTGATCCTGTTATGGAAATTGAATACTTTTAAGCCCTTCTCGTTCCCCCCGACATAATAGAATTCATTGGAAAATAACGGGAGCAGGTGAACAGCCTGGTACATGTGCAAGGAACTGTACACCAGCCTGCTGAATCCCGGTTACAACAAAGACTATCTATGGCTATCAACACTGGAGAACTAAGCAACCTGCCCTTGCTAGTAGCTTTGTTGTTCTATACAATTAGGTCGGAATTTACGATGCGACACCGTTACGCATTCCATGAAAGCCTGAGCAACAAGCTCGCAAATGAATTCCGGTCAGAAACAGAACCGGCGAAAGCCACCTCGGAGTATAAGCACTGGGCCTCGAGAGACAGACGAGGTTCGATTGCAACACGGCCGGTATTATGCCGACGGCAAACAAGAGAAACTTGCGTACACCATTTGATTTATCTGTCTTTTGAAGTAGTGCTTTGGAATACAAGGACTGGGCAAAATCTTTCCACCCCACGGCAACTTTACAGTCCCTGGATCTAAGGAGTTCACAAGCGCTACCAACTGAAATGTCTCTTTGATATAGTTAACTTCCAAGTAATCTAAGTGTAACGATCCTATCCGACAAGGCCAAAGAGTAGTCGCCGAGGCCAGAGGGTCCGGATAAAGAGCGACGACTCCTGTCGGGCTTTTAGGATGGCGAAGGGGCAAGAATGAACCTAATTTTTCATCGAACAGGGGAAGAGCAATTCTTGAATATGCATGTGAAAATTGAAACTAACTCACGGAGGCGTCTTTTGACGTAATGACAATGCTTAACTTTGGAACTCCAAAGTTAAGCATGCTTAAGTGAGAGCACTATCGGGATAGGTGACTTCCTGAAAAAATGCCAACATGTACGCCAAATGACAAAACCATGAGGATCGGAATGAGATGGGTCAAAGAACATAAAATCTTGATTTTTTAAAAATAATACCTCGAGTGAGTTAATCCAAGGATGTTACAAGAACGGGAGGGATTAGGCTTGATAACCTCACATAGACTGGCCTGTAGCTCCACCAAATCATCAGACCTTGCATGTGGCCAAAGCCAGATAAAGCCCTAAGTAACAGCTGTTACTTCTGCTTGTGAAGGCAAAGAAGAGTCATGTCCAATTCTGCTCACACAAATGCCAATCATCATGCCAGAGATAAGCAGTCTGGAATCTCTGTCACCCACCACCAATAACGTGCGGCCATAGTCCCAACCGTTGCTGAGCACAGTTGGTTCTTGCAAGCTCAAGTCTTCGGACCTATCCTCATCTTCTGGTGTCGGTCCTTGCACGACTCGTTGGCTAAAACTTGAGACATTGTCGATAAATTCGAGCTATCAAAATCGCAAGTTCTAATTTATCAATCTTAACGAGTTGGGTTGAGTAAGGCTTCTGATCCCAATGGTCAGATCAGATTTAATGGGAATGACATCTATTCAAGGTATGATTATAAAGCATCTACGAGTATTACTACGTTAAATGGTCATATATCGCATGTCATTGGGAAAAAGAAACGAGAATATTGGAGACTTCTTCGTAGGCATATAAAAGTCTCTCGATGTTAAATGAAAGCAACATTCTCTTGAAAAAAAATATATTCTAGAATATGATTCTCGCGAGCATTTCTTTGAATTGCATATAGTTACATTTGATGTTTCCAAAAGCTGATGAATGATAAGACTCATGCAAATTATTTGACTTACACATTCTACACTGCCATTTCGTAAGCTCGCAAGGACACAATAGGATACTAATGCAGTCCGCTTGCAACTTGAACATGGTATCTAAAAGTGTCCCTTGAAACTTATATTGCCGGTAACGATTTTTCTCCATGTTCGTACTTTTGAATTCCTTGTCATTAATTACTTCCCTATCCAAAATCAGCAAAAGACCATTCATAACCTTTGTCATTTAATATTGACCAATCCATAATCTAGAAGGTATATTCATCAATTCGGTGAAGCACCTTTGTTACTCTTAAAAATTTCTATTACCTCTCCAAGTTAAGCGGGGGCAAAAGCCTACGGCCTTAAAGCACTGTCTAAACTCTAAAGTCTTTACGCATATTATTGGATAAGCTCACAGAGCACATGATAAGTCGACATCGCGAAAACACGAATACATGTATATTTTTTTCAGGAGAAGTAATGGATCAAACTGGGAATAATTTACCAAACCGTTGATTCATTCTCGCTTTTCTTGGGAAATACCCGCGATTAATAGCAACCGCGTGTCCTTCCTTTACCACTATGTTGAATTTGTGTATGTAAGTTCCAATCCTAATGATATGGCTAATTGCTAATATAAGGGGCCTTGTATCATCTCCAAGCTCGATTATCTTCCTCCAAGTCCAAGTGGAAGAGAAATCCGCGAATTGAATCCGACCCTAAATTCATACAATCATTCTATTATTCAATTACGCTTAATTGATTTGGTTGTGATTCAAAACAAGGACACGAAGAAAGAGACGAATCGTGCCAGTGGAAACAATGTACCGACTAACGAGTGTAGTCTTTACAGAATAAAATGAAAACAACATCACTCTGAACTTTGCGGTGAGGAAATGAAATTCGAAAAAATTCCCTCCGTAATTCTAAAATGTTGAACATCGCGGTTTCAGGAGCCGAGAGACGGGCGGTTCTCGCCCGACCGGCCGATCCGGAACCCACTCTGGCCCAAATGGTTCAGTTATAGGCCCATAAATTTTCACAAAACATGGGCCTCGCCACCGAATCCAATGGGCCTTCTCTCCTTGGGACCAGATTGTCACTTCTGTAGGTTTTCTTTCGACTTGAATGTGATGATTTTTTTTTTTTTTGGGGGAGGGGTGTGTGTGTGGTCAAACGTGATGATGTTCAGGACGACCCTCTACCGACCAATCCAAAGGACGAGAACGAGACTGTTGTGGGCCTACTCTTGAGAAGTTTTTAACTTCCTTTTCACATGGGAAAATTAATTGATATCGAAACTTCGTTTGTTTTGCGAAGAATGTATAATTTCAAAAATATTTATCCTAAAAATAAGCTCTTGTATATCTTACAAATAGAAAAGAGTGAAGGAAATATATTTCCATCATTCACAAATACATTTAGATAAATTTTTATTAACGATAATGAAAATGTTTTTTTATCAAGTAATTTTTTAACGATACAAGTGATTATTTTTAGGAAAGTATTTTTCAAATTATTCCATTTTTTTGCAAAATGAAAGGACCCTAAAAACTATCTCCTTCATTTGCCAGATTTTCTTAGTAATTACTTCTCTATTTTTTTTGAGAAAACTGTATAATTATGTATTTATCGGGACAAACAATAATAGCGGTAGTGCTCAAAGTTAGCTTTGTTTGTTTCTTGAAAAATAAGATATTTTTGAAAGATATTCCAAAAAGTTATTTTTAGGGAAATGATAATATTTTAGGTGTTCAGGTACAACTTGAAAATGAATATTATTTTTTTCCTCCTTTTGGTATAGGAAATCTGATTTTTTTAAGAGAAAATTACTAAAAAATTGAATTTCACTTTTTTATTTTTATGTTGTTATTTTATTTTTATTTTCTTTCTTCCTCTTTGATCGTAGACCACGGTGATGGCTGGCGACCAACCATAGTTGAGGGACAACCTTGCCCAATTAAATACAATCCAAACAAAAAGAAAAAAGACAAAAAAAGGAAGATAAATATAACATAATTAAATAGGAGAAGCAAAAAAACATCTGGCTTGAAATTGTAAAACACTTTTTTTTTTGCTAAAGAAAAAAAGGGTCTCTCCTTTTTCTTTATGCAAACAAAAAATGCCGAATTAGTACTATTATTATTTCTACATAAACTTAAGGTTATGTTTGTTTAGTGAAAAATAAAATAATTTGAAGAACAGTTTTTTTTTCTGAAATATCGATTATAATGAATGAAAAATATTTTTATCATTCATGAAAATGTAAAAATATATTTTGTTGTCGATAATGAAGAAAACTTATACATATTAATTATTTTAAATGATATTAGTAATTATTTTCAAAAATGTTATTTTAAATTATTCATTATTAGAAAGGTAAAATTGGGTGATCTTTCATCTCGCGGGCCCATCACGCACTGCCAAAATGAAGGCGACACACAAAACTTAAGCTCAACACCGAAAGCGACGCCATTAGACACCATTTCTCCCGAACGTCCCGCGCCTGGAGGTCTCTCTCTCTACCTCTCTCTATCTCTGCAACCCGAAGAAGAGGAGGGTTTCGTTCGCAATCCGATCCCGCCAAGCCGACTTCGTCCCGCGCCTCTGTAATCGGCGATCGTCGTCCCCGCCGCGTCGGTCCGCCCAATGGGCAGCACGATCGGAGTGTAATCTCTCGTCGGTTCCGTCACTCGCGGTGACGAGGTTGATCTTCCGCCATGTTCGAAGCTCACGTAAGATTCTTCCGCTTCGTTCTATACTTGCCAGTTCTCTCTCTCTCTCTCTCTCTCTCTCTCTCGTCCTCCGGGTTTGGTGACGATTGACGAGTTCTAGAGCGTGGCACTGTGCTCGATCAAGCGGAATGAAGCGTCGGACGTCTTTGTTTAGTTGATTATTTGAGTTTCGAAGCTATTTTCAAGTTGTTGAGCATGTGTGTTCGGCTGAATTTTGAGCTGTTTTCTTGTGCTGTTTTTGAATGAAAATAATTAACTTTGGCGAGATTGGAAGCATGATTGGGTTGCGGGAACTGATGGCCTGTTAAAACCTAGTGACCGGGGAAATTTAGTGGCTTGTATGAGAATCGCCAGCGATGGATATGAAATCTTGCATTGTTATTGTCCACGACTGAGCTTGGAATTTGTCTTTCTGTTATAATGCCTGTCTATTTCTCTTTATACCCATTTTGGAGTACCTGTTTCAACTGCAGTACAATTAGAAGCAAAGATTTAGTAGGGTTGCTGATACAGAGAGAGCACTAATTCAAATATTGCAAAATTATAGCTCTTGTCTTGCCTCATTTCAAAGAGGGCACATACTCGTTTCCTGCAGCAGGATTGTATATCTTGTCTATTGCTAAATACTTTCTTTTCTTTCCGTTTCAAGTCTCCCGCTTTTTGCAGTGTAGTCTCCTGTGTTATTAAGTGGGTATGGAATTGTAGCCACTTTCTTGTTGTTACAGAGTTCTATCATTATAGATGTCATAATGGAAATGTGTTGTCACAGGTTTTACATTTGCTTCGAAGATATCTGGGGGAATATGTTCACGGGCTCTCAGCCGAGGCTTTAAGAATTAGTGTCTGGAAAGGTTTGTACCTTGAAACTTTTGGACAGATCGGATATTTCAAACTTTTGGAAGCTTCTCAGAAGCACTTAAAGCTTTTTTGGTTTATAGGAGATGTTGTGCTCAAAGATTTGAAATTGAAGGCAGAAGCACTAAATTCACTCAAGCTTCCAGTGACAGTGAAAGCTGGTTTTATTGGCACTATAACACTTCAGGTAATTATTATTGTCAGCCACTGTGCTCTCTTGGCTACATTCTACTGTGACATGCCTACATTTTTCGAGTTATATCAGTAACTCAACGATATTGAGCTTTTGCACTTGCTTTTGAGGCTTTAGATGTTGTGTCTTTGCTATATTCGTCGAGATTTTGGTCAACTAGTCTCAGTGTTGCATCATGTGATTTATTCTGAAACATGGTCAAGGCTGCTTGCTATGATTGAGGCTTGTTGTCTTGATCAACGAAGATAGCTGGTTCCTCATGGAGCTTTATGCCTAGTATCAGGAGACCATTGATGGGCCTGCTATGGATGCAAGTCGTGAAATTAGCAGCCAGTGTCATTCCTGACTATGTTATTCTTCTATCAGGCATTTTAGGAACTCACAGATCGGGTTGATGTCAAATGCACTTATAAAAAGTTATTGCCTTCTTCAACCTATTGTACTGGGAAAAGTTTTGTTAAAGAAAATATTTGAACTATCGTGTGACCATTCTGTTGAATGAGCATTGGCTTTTAAAAACTGTTAGGGGCATCTATGTCGATTGAGAACATAATAACTGGGAAAATTTGTGAACTACTGCAAGCTGAAAAACTAGTAGATTTTTTTTTGACTTATGCACATGCTGAGACATGTTCTTATGAGACCCATATATGGAGACGTGGTGCATGTTTTGAAATGCCAATGTAAGGACTAATGCAAAAGTACACTTCAGACTTGAATTGTATCGATTGTCAATCTGAAGCATGTTGTATAGATGGTTTTGATGTTTTCTAGAGACTGTGGTCAGCATATGCAAGGCTGTGTTAGGAGTGCTTAGATGTGGGGAAGAGTTGCATATACTAGAAATTCTCTTGATTTCTCTGGCTTGTCCATTGTTTCAGTTATCTGTGTTCGCATCAGGTATTTTACGTTTTCTTATTCTTGTGTTGAGCATAGGTTCCCTGGAAGAGTCTTGGGAAAGAGCCAGTTATTGTTCTGATAGACCGTGTATTCATTCTTGCCCATCCCGCATCTAATCGGCATACTCTCAAGGTATACTCTTCTAGTCGTTGGGTGCAAAGGGACATGCGGATGATTATTAATCATCGGGTTTTGTTAATGGTCCTCAGAGCACTTGTTAATCAACTAATTAAGTAAGCTCAACAATTTTCACTCTCTCATGTCATGCATGATCAGTGTCATAAAAATTGAATTATTGCAGATAAAGTATAGTATTAACAATACTCTTAATAACAGTCACAATGGTTTACACTCACCTCATATCCATTTTCTGCTGAACTTATAAAAGAAAATTTATTGTCTGCTGTAGGAGGAAGACAAGGATAAACTATTTGAGGCCAAACTTCAACAGATTGAGGTGTGTATGTAGGATGCATGCATGATCGCTGCTTCCACATCCATTTGTTATCATTTGCTTTTGACCATTATGATGTGGTTGCTTTTTACTTTTGTGTTTGTGATTTCCTTGTGCATTGGAGCATTCTGTGTTTGACACTCAGCTTTTTCAGATGCATCGGTTCCTTTTTGTCCGAACTTGTAGTATTTTCATCTCATTATGGATTAATCACCTATGATATTTATTTGGACGCCAGTAGAAAAAAAGTGGTTGATTGTGGTTGGAGCTTCTAGGATGGGGGACGTGGCAATATCCAATGGCTAATTGGTTGTGCTAGATATTCGCTTTGTACAAGAGTTGTATTGTGATTTTTCGCTATAGTTAGAACTATGCACTGATCTATTTACTATCTTCTCTAGACTTTTGAGTAATTGTTGACATACTTTTTAACATGTTATTGGAGTAAGTTAGGGCTTTGTATATTTGATTCATCACTATTAAAACTGTACACGCTTGCCCTCACAACATTAAGACTTCTCCCAAATAATATCTATGTTTGCTCCATGATTGAAACCGCACAGTCTGTATCTTGTTATGCATGGCCACATGTCCCCTTATATACCAACTGCCCCTTGACTCTCTAATTTTTGCAATGTTCTCAATTTGATTGGCTTTGACATCAACTAATCTTGACCAATCTGTGCTTAGACTGCAACAAAAGAGCTTGTTGGCCCGGAACACATTTAAGCTTGACCGATTATCTTGTTACTCGTGTGTAAGTTGACACCAGCGTCAATAAATCATCCGTTTGAAGAGTACATGGTACAAGTCGGTACCATCACGTGATATGCTTGATTGTGCATAATTTTAGAGAGGTGGTATGGATTCGATGATTCCATTATCCCATTAACTTCGTTTAGTGACTTAATGCAGGAATCAGAATCAGCAACCATTGAAGCAATATCAAAGTCAAAACTTGGAAATGTATGTTTGGAGGGTACCCCCAGTCTACTCGATAGTGTCTTTGTTGATTTATTACAGCCCCACGATCTATTGTCTCTTGTAATTAACCTGTCTGACAAGGTTAACATGTCTATTATACTACCATTTTGGCATGGATCAAGTACCATGATGTCCTGAGTTATTCTTTAATTAATGAAGTTACTTTACGTACTTTGAGAATACTTATGACCATCATCTATCACTATCGTGTCGTTTGAAATGTGATTTTGTGCATTTTCTTTGGAGCTGACTATGATCTAATTTTTAGATATAGCCATTAAGAAAGGTATCACCGAGTAGTCCGCTTCTGTCTTTTCTTTCACTGAATGGCTACTTGTTAATTTGTGATTTCATTTTTCCATTATTCTTTTGTTATTTCATGTTCAGTGCACATGTTTGTTTAATATGGTACTTGGGATTGATCGTTCTTATGAGATTTTGTGGGACCATTGTCAACTATTCTAAAGGCTTAAGCTGATAGATGAAGGCATGGTTTAATATTTAATTACTCTAACACTCCCGCTCACTCTTAGTCCGGTCTTTTGCCCAGTTCTAAGTGTGGAAATATTTAATTGGGGAGGTAAATGAGGCTCGGAAAGGTTTGAACTCAGGACCTCCTACTTTGATATCATGTGAGATTTTGTGAGACGATTAGCAACCGCTCTAAAAATTTAAGTTGATAGATGAAAGCATGGTTTAATATATAATTACTGTAACAGTTCTATTGCTGTTTAGGTATGTAAATGCACAGGATGCATGCTTTTTTTTGCTTGAATATCCATAGGAGAACCTCGAGGTGATTTTCATGTCTATTTTGCCGAGTTTCTTTTGACATGTGCCAGTGCACCCTGAATAAAGAGTTACTGTGCTGTTAGTCATCCTTAGAAAAGATTCAGGAAGCCTTGATGACTTGGAAATTGAATTATAATCGTTTCTCTAGCTCATTGACTGTTCTTATGTGGCTCGGTTTCACTGATACGTCCATCCTGAAATCAGTTGCCACACAAAAGAAACATCCACTCAAAATTGCAGTCTCTTTATGTGTGAGCCTACCTGGTTTGTCATTTGCTGACTTAGTATTCTTTTTACCATATTGCCATCTCTAGAACTTCAGTTCGCCTTGTGTGAACATGTGCTTACTGGTATGCGAACACATTAGATTGAAAAGGGAGAGTTTCAGATTTAATGTAGCTGACTTTCCGTAGCTTTGGCATGGTCGGGGAAATGGCCCCTTTTTGTTGTGTGAAAGTAGGTTTGTCCTTTGTTTATGTCCTTCTTGTGTGCTCTCGACTCGTGGAAGACACTACAGCTAGCTCTTCACCAATCTTCTTAGCGTACTTTTTCGTTTACTTCTCTTTTTTCTATGTTGATGCTTGGGGGGATGGCGAATAGTGCTATCTGGTGTTCAAATCACCACACGATAATGAAGCAGAAGGGCAAAATGGCAGATTAACAAAAGTCATGTTTATGTTGTTTAATTGGCTTGCTTATCTGTTTTGTATGCATGTTTGTTATATTATCTATCACTAGCGTGAGATGCTCGTAATTGGAGCTGCACTAGCTCTTGAGTAATAACTAGTATGAGGCTGATGGATTTTTTTCCTGTTGATTTGCTTAGTATCTTATGTCTAACTGACCCTGCAATGATTGACGAGCTGACACCTTCTTCTTTTGGCAGACACCTCCTGGGAATTCGTGGTTGGGTTCTCTTATTGCTACAATTATCGGAAATCTTAAGATATCAATTAGCAATGTACATATTAGATATGAAGACTCTGTTAGGTTGGTAATCTGAGCTTTAACTATTCTTAGAACTTTTCATTAAGCCTGTTAGGGGAGGCCTTTTCCTCCTTTGCTTGTATGTTCTGCCTTTTATCACCAAAGAACAGTCAGGGTTAGAAGCAGAGCTAATCATTCAAAACCTAAAGCACCAACCATCTCAAACAGGATTTTGATTGGATATTCATCAATTGGACTTTTTGATGGCCAGACTAATGATACCATGTGTCACTTCTTTTGTTCAATCTAAATTTCTGTGGCTTTACCTAAGAAGCTGGCTTTTTGCAGTAATCCCGGAAACCCATTTTCTATGGGTGTTACTTTGGCCAAGCTTGCTGCTGTTACAATGGATGAGCAGGAAAATGAAACTTTTGATACCAGTGGAGCTTTGGATAAACTACGGAAGGTCAACTCTTCCTGCTTCTCTAACCAACATGATATGTATGTGTTTCATCTATGTTTCCATGGTATCAATATTCAAGCTAAGGGTATAACTCTCCAAAAGCAGCTGAATTGCTGATATCTCTCATGTAGCCAAACAAATAAGTGGGCTATTTTAGAGCTCACAAATATGAAAATAAGGCTTCCAATTTGTGATACTTGTTCAATCTTTAGTCTGAATGGTTAGGTTTTTAGGATCATTGTTCCTTTAGGACAATTGCTAATTGCTAATGTCGTACACCGTCTTTTCCAATGCCAAATTTTCTAGAAAGGTACCAAGGGTATCCAATAAAAAGTGCCATTAGAGTGAGTGATCAGGGACTTAAATCAAGAAATCGAGTGGACCTGTTCTTACAATGTAAAAGAGGATTCAGGACTTTGAAAAGCCATGAGGCACCATTGACAGAATCTGTGTGTCCATTGGCGTAGATGCCTCTACCCCTACACCTGATGATATTGGAATTCTTTCCCATGCCAACCCCATAAATTTTCTCCGCCTATTTCCAGCCTTTCTCCTTTAGATAGGAAAATTTAAGTAGGTGCTTTTAGTCATTCTCCGTGGCCTCCTGTCCATTCTGCCATTGTATCCCAACCTTGTTTGTAATGGGCTGACTTTTTGTACCTTTGCTGCCACTGTCATCATCATTATTATTGTTTTTATTGTTATTTGCTGTTATGTTGTCCACTAATGAGCTTTAAATAATTATCTATACTTCTAGCTTTGGTTTTGAGGTGTTCATCAATATGTGGACGCATGGGGGCTATAATGACTTTTTTTTGCTGGTTTTAAATCTGTTACAAACAGATGGTCATGCTTCGCTGAGGAAGAGTTTTTGATTGCTTGATTCAGGATAAATTGTTTAGAATGTTGCCGCCAGAAGCAGAACCCGTGTTTCTTCTAGAGAATCTCCTAATTTTTCCAGAGCAACTAGACTGTTCGAGTAATTATGAAAGATTAACCACATAAACGTGTATGCATTTAGAACGATCTACTTCAATAATGAGGTGTTGGTGTTCTAAAGCACGTAGATTGGGGTGTTTTCTGTACCTTTCGCTATTCCTTTGAGGATATTGGCACTTCTTGGTACTCATGCAAGTAATTTGGTTACGTCTCATTTGTATTTGTCATCTTTCTGATGAAGAGTTCCTGCTTATGTGAAATTTGAAAAGACTGATATTCACATGCTGTTAGAGAGTTTTTGATTTGCTTCGACAATCAAATCTTACCTTCCTATCTTCAAACACTATCCCCCAGAAAGGGGTTTTAAGGTTGTTTATTTATATGTTTATTTATTTGTTGAATTGTGTTTAACAATATGACCACCATATAATTGAGGTTACCGTATTGTGCCTTTTGTTTAGTCATTACAACTTGAGAGGCTTGCCATGTATCACGATTGCAATACTCTTCCGTGGAAGATTGATAAAAGATGGGAAGACCTAGCTCCTAAAGAATGGATTGAGGTTTGTTCCAGTTCTTTCGAAGATATTGGCTATCTCTTTGCAGTTGCAGATGTGGATAGAGAATGACATCTGCTGACACACCTTCTAATTAGATATTCGAGGATGGTATTAATGAACCGGTTGCTGGCCATGATACGGTGTCTCAGTGGGCTGTGGGGCGAAGTTTTTTGATCTCACCTATTAATGGAGTACTTAAATATCATCGTCTTGGAAAGCAAGAGAGGAACGATCCTGAGGTCCCATTTGAGAAGGCTTCGCTTGCACTGAATGATGTTACCTTGACAGTTACAGAGGTATTTATCCTCCTTTTCGTTTCGCTTTGAGCTGCTCTGTAACTTACTAGATGAGAAGTAACTAAGTATTTAGATCTGGTTTAAGGGCCTTCTAGTGAGTTTCTAAATAGTTTAGTTGAGTAGGTTACTAATCTCCCTTGCTTCTTTTCTCTGGCTAAGAAGTATAATTGAGATACTGATTGCAAGAGGAACTCCAGCCTTTTTTGGGCTTGTGATGACCCTTCGGAATATAGTAAGATTTAGGATCTAGGCTGTGCTCATGTTGATATTGTCACTGATTTTTTCTGACTTTGCTGTAGTAATGAGAGCAGTTTCTCTTTCATTTTCATTAATTTTATCATCTTTTGCCATAGACAATCAGAATTAAAATCATCCTGTATTCCCTTTGTCAGGGACAATACCATGACTGGATCAAACTTATGGAGGTTGTTTCGAGGTACAAGATTCATGTGGAAGTTTCACATCTAAGGCCGATGGTAACAATTTCAGAGGGTCCCCATTTCTGGTGGCGCTATGCTGCTCAGGCATGCCTGCAGCAGAAGAAGATGTGGTAAAGATGCCTAGGATATGGTTTTACTACTTGCATACATTTCTTGGATTATGCATGTTTTTTTGAAAAGATAAAATATCTCTACTTTGCATACTGGATATCTTGCTCCTTATCTGAGGTGTTCTTTTTTTTTTCAATTAGTAGTGCTATACTTATTGTTATGAACTTCATGCTGACTTGCATTCTGTTGTTATAGCTATCGATTCTCATGGGACCGCATTCAGCACCTTTGCCAGCTACGTAGGCGCTATGTTCAGTTATATGCTGCTTTATTGCAACAGTCATCAGAAGTCAATCGTACAGAAATGAGAGAAATTGAGAAAGATCTCGATTCCAAAGTGATTCTTTTGTGGCGGTACGGAACTGCTGTTACTTTGTTTTCTAGATCCAATGACCTTCACTAGCAAAGGAATCTGCTTTTTTGCCCTGAAAATTGTCAGTGTGATACTGGTTGGTAGAATTTAGCTGTTTAGAGTGTCATAATTTCTCTTATCCTCATGGTAATGTAAATGAGGTACAAGACTTAGTGGATTCTCTGTGTGTGTGATGACACTTTATATGGGAGAACACTTCCTTGGAGCCTTTCCGAATGAAATCTTTTGTTTATACACATAAAAATGGAGCAAAATGCTTCATAACAGGAGTAAAGAAAAAATGAAAAGAAAAAAAGAAGAAGTTAAGTTCTGGATTAGGAAATGTGATAAGATCAAAATTACTCTGAAGTTTGGACATTATGATGAAAGGAGATCCTGCATGAGTGAAAGCCTAAATCGTGGCCCATTCGATTGTTTATAGAAGCAAACACCTTTTACTGGTTGACTTGTGCCTTAGAGCTAGGGCCGTCAAATGGGTGGGTCAATTGGGTTGAAAAATGGTCCGACCCAAATTGACCCATTTAAATGCAATACAAATCTAGTGATCTATACTCGACCCGACCCATATCACCAAAACACATCCATATTCAATCCAACATATGAAAACTGTACCCCCCATTTAACCCACTTTAAGCTCTTCATGTGTATATGTACTTGGATTAAATTCCATATCAAAATAAAAAGTAAATTAGCACAATAAAAGAATTGTTAAATTTTTTTGCAAAAATAAGGAAAAAAAAGATAAAGGAAATAAAAATAATGAAAAAATCGTATGATTAAAAGATCGGGTAAAAGATTGTTGGATCCATATCAAAATGTCAAACTTGGGTTGGGTCTCCATCATCTCTCCCCTCGAGCTTTGTGAAAGTGCATGGGTACGGTCAAGTTAAAAAAATTAAAAATTAAAAACTGTACGTGGCGAATTCAAAACTTGTTGATTCACCTACTAATAACAAACTAGATTTACCATATTGCCATCTCTTATTATTTTCTGTACATTCCTTAGCTCATCTACATTTTCCTGATGAAATTGAAATAGGAAATCTGTTCTTATTGCATTCCGACTCTTTTTTTTTTCCTTGAATGGAAATATGAAAACGAGACGAGAAAAAATCGTATATGTTAATGAGCAGGAGTGAGGGCGAGAGGGAGAGAGTGCAGAGAGAGTCGGGGTTTGTGTGGGTAGGGTCCGGCAAACAATGAACCCATTAACACCCATATTTATTTTGGGCTTTGCCTTTCTAAACCCATTTACTATGTCCCATATACCGACCCATCCCATCATATATGGCTTAATAATTGGGTCTATAACCCATTTTGACAGTTCTACTTGGAGCTTATGAAAAAGTGTTAATTTAAGGCAAATAATCCGAGTCCCTAACTAAACTGCAAGTCCTGAGAATTTAATGCTTCTTCCAACAATAAGTCCTGACATGACCCGTTTGAGTTTTGTTGGAGTTGATTTGAATTTTGATCACTATGGTCATATTTGTGGTATACATATCATTAGGTTGCTGGCACATGTGAAGGTTGAATCCGTCAGATCGAAGGAAGCAGCTGAACAACGAAAGCTCCAAAAAAGGAGTTGGTTTTCATTTAGATGGTATGATTACACAGTACATGTTTTCCTCTTGGGAGCTGTAGCAACTAACTTTGTGAATATAAATGACACTGGCTTTAAGCTTTGGACCTTTTAAGTAATCTTTCCTGCCGGTGCAAGTTTTCCAGGGTGGATGACCCATAAATCTTTGTATGGTTCTGTATGGTGTCATGTATGACTAAAGTTTTTATTAGAGCTTTCTGTTAATCACCATCTCCTTTCTGTGTAATGTAGCAGTGACACATTTGTGCTGATAAAAATTCTAATGCAGTTGAAAATGGAGTAAATCTTATACTGATAGTAATCGTCTACTAATAGTTTATGGATATTGGAGTATACAAGTCAATATCTTTATTTGTGCCCTAATGGAGAAAAAGCTAATGCCTTGAAGAGTATCTTGTCAATGTTTTTCTTCTCTTCTCTTCATTGTCCTAATTTAACCGTACGGGTATCTTTCTACACTTGGTGAAGAGTCTATGTAAGTGAAGTGCTTATATTCTACAACAAAAAGTTATTGAAAGGAATTGTACGCCGTGCCACAGAGTAAAGTGATTGCTCCACTTGTGGTTGCCTAATATGTTTGTGTTATCAAAGCAACTACTTTAACCGTGCATCCCAGGTACTCATCGTTTTTTTCTATGGTAGGCGTTCGAGCTCTGAAGATGACTTGGAGAAAGATGCTCCTGAGGGATTGCAGGTAGCTGAAGGAAGACTGACTAAGGAAGAATGGCAGGCTATAAACAATTTACTTAGTTACCAGCAGGATGAGGAGTTGACTTTACACTCTACAAAGGACATGCAGAATATGGTTCGGTTTCTAGCTTCTGTGTCTGTTGGCCAGGCTGCAGCAAAGGTCATCAACAGAAATGAGACTGAGATAATCTGCGGTAGATTTGAGCAACTTCATGTTTTGACTAAGTTAAGACATCGTAGCACGCACTGCGATGTGTCGTTGAAGTTCTATGGTCTCTCTGCGCCTGAGGGTTCGCTGGCACAGGTCCACGTTTGTCTATCATTATATTTTCATGCCCTTAGCCCTAAAATCCTCGATGTACCCTTAGAGAAGTGCTATTGATAGATGCTATTTTGCGACTATTTATGATGATTACGCAATATTTTTTGCTAAAATATGGAATCTCCCTTTTGTGCTGCTGGCCACTTTCAAAAGGCAACATTAGTTTTCGTTTTGGTACGTTTTGCACCATATAGCTTTAACTATAAAATTTGTGCCACTATCATTGTGAACCTCACCATGTTAATTGGATCAAATCATTCTGACAATCTTCAGGTTGATAGTTATGTGTATAGACACCGTTAATGAACTTATTAACAATTCGGTAACCAACAGCCTTGGGCAATCAATGGTCTAATCACTAGTTACAATTTTAAAGTAGAGGTACAAAGTGTGATTGGAATAAAGTAGAGGGGGATTTATTTGTTACGCGTTTGTCTTTTTATTTAATGACTGCTCCGTGATCCATGCTTGCAAGTTCTATTCTTGACCATAGGCGGAACCTGTATTTGGTTTGATCTCTGTGCCAAACATTTTGAATTAATTTTACGCCATGGGCTCAATTTAGGAATGTTCTTATGCATAATTTGGAGTTACTTGCAGAGTGTTATTAGCGAGCAGAAAGTTAATGCATTAGCTGCTACCTTTGTGAGCTCACCAGCTGGGGAGGATGTAGACTGGAGGCTCTCAGCTACAATTTCTCCATGCCATGTGACGGTAATTACTTGAAATGCAGCTGGATTATTGATTTTTGCTAGTTATCACAATCTACATAATGGGGAGGAAAGTAATTATGTCGAGTCTATTTAGGCTAATTCTGCAAGTTTCTCATACAGGGTCTCCCACATCACTCAGAAATTCCAATGGAAGGGTTTTTGTTTTGTTTTTTACCAATATGAGTGGAGCAAGGACTCTAGTCGACACAAAATACTTGTATGTAACTCGTGGGCTAATGCAAATAACCAATAGGGAGTATATAGACGGCTTAGTTGGGGAGGGGGGAAGAGAGGGACAATGACAGAATGTTGATAGCCAGCAGCAATGTGGCAATGGCTGATGGCTGATGGGCACAAAAAGGAAAGTCCCTCTAATAGGCTGTATGGCCTCTTTGGGCTTAGATTATTCAGGCTCTGCATGTGGATTGATCTGGATACGGCCTAGGATAATGGACCAAATGCTGGAGGTGGATGGGATAGAAAAACTCTATTGGACACTTTATATGGGCAACCACATGGCCTTAGTGTTAAGAGAAGGAAACAGAGACAATTTGCAAGTAGGATGACACTGGTTGGGTTGGAGTTATGATTTGGACGGGCTTCATGGTTCTCATGCTTGTCCTGTGGATCATTCGTGAATGAGAGTAGAGATTAGGATAACACTCTGTTAGAAGGAAACAGAGACAATTTCAAAGTAGGATGATACTGGTCGGGTTGGAGTTATGATGTGGACAGGCTTCGTGGTTCTCATGCTTGTCCTTTGGGTGATTTGTGAATGAGTAGAGATTTTTCTCTTTGAGAACTTTTACCTGATGAACCAGAAATTTCTAAATTTTTTTCATCCTTTTTCTAGTGTCTGAAGATTTCGAATTAGGTGCTGCTAAAGTTCCACTTCCTGCATTTTTTTTTTCTGATTCTCTCTCCTGTTACCCTCTCACTAAGCTTCAGACATACTGATGTCTCGTCAGGTTTTGCTGGAAAGTTACAATCAATTTTTAGAGTTTGTGAAGAGAAGTAATGCAGTCAGTCCCACTGTTGCACTTGAAACAGCGGCTGCTTTGCAGGTAATCATGTTGAATACTTATATTATGGCTCTCTTGGTTTGCTAAAACTGACATTAGACTTTCAACGCTAGATGAGGATTGAGAAGGTGACTCGGAGGGCACAAGAGCAATTTCAGATGGTCTTAGAAGAACAAAGCAGGTCCCTTCATTTTTCCAATATCATTTTCATAAGTCATGGCTCTTGCCTTCAGGAATTTTCATTATGTTCTTCCCCTACCACTTTAGTCTTAAAGCTTGGTACAAACTTGGTTAATGCAGAAACTTCAGATAAATACCACAAGGAATGCTTCTCTGACCCATTCTCTTCCTTTTAATAGCAAAATTCCAGCCAATCTATTGCAATGCTCATGATCATAGAAAGCTTAAAATATGCTAAAAGACTGCACAATATCTTTGACAGAAACCTGAAGCTGTTTCTTGGTATGAATAATTAGAGACTACTTTAGTTGACAGGCAGTGAGGGGCTATCCAATTTACATCTGAATGCTGAGAAATGCTTGATAAATTTCGAGACTCAAACTAGTAATGCTTCTGCAGTCAGGGATGAACTATGCATTTGGAAGGAATTTGTTTTTTAAACAACAAAGAGAAGAGATCGGTTCTTGCTGCTATCCCTCTGACAATATTTGAATGCAGTTCGGGAGTTTTGGGGTTACAGCAAAACCATGTTTCAATATGAATAATTTGTTAGAATTTGTACTATGTATCTTTGGTACGGGTGTTACCACGAGGTACCTACTAAGTACCTTTATTTATACAAAATCTTCTTTTGCCTTTATGATAAATATCAAGAATGAAAATCCTCGTCTAGCCTCCTAGAACCTTAAAGTGGATACCTATACTTCAGAAGAGCAAGGATGTAGTTTTGTATTGTCTATCCGAATGGTCCCCTACTCCTCTCCTGATGGAATCCAAGCTATCAGGAGAGGGATTAAGAGAGAAAAGATGCTCTCCATGTAATGCTACGTGTACTTTTCAAAACTTGTAATTGTTTCACCTCAAGCTAGAAATTTTCAAACAATCAACAAGAGGAAATTCCGAAGCCTTCTTGCATGGCAAGGGATAAAAACAGTTTTCTTGACCCGACACCGGATGTATCTTATCAAGACCCCCTTTCTTTTTTTCGAAGGTGGTCGATAGTTCTATTTTTCCCTGAGCAGCTTGCCAAGTAAACAATCCTACTCTAAGGGAAGCTGCGACCGTCCAAATAGCTCTGCAAGGGAAACTTGATGTATCGGTCTAAAGCCCTTGTCCAATTGCTCCATGAGCTTAGTGATGACGTTCCTCTGAAGTTCCATTCTTTCACCAAAATCCTCTCTTCAGTCTGATTATCAAGACAAAACAGATGTCGAAATATCAAAGTCCTTGAAATGGAATTTAGCATGCTCATATCTTTGAGGTTCTGGTCCATGCTGATTTTCATTTGAGTAGAATCTTATTTCTACTTTAAGGCTTCTGCCACTGCTTTGATTTCTGATAGCGTATTCTAGTTATGCAGTTTATCGACTACAAAACTGCTTACACATTCTGTGACATAAAATATGGAATTTTTTATCTGTTGGAAAGCATGCCATTAATGACCATGAACTGTTGTAGCAATTCTGGTATTATTATTGGAGTCCCGCCATTTCTTTCAATTTCATGCACATTGCCAGTTGTTATATGCAAAAGTTGTCTTGCCAGTGAGAAGACACAAATCATCAGCAGAAGGATTGCTGTGTAACTGATGCTGCATTTAAGCATGCTGTCAGTTGCATAGCTGTTAGTTATCTGATCCTTATTGCATTCTTGGAATAATGGAGAATTTCTTCCCAATTAACTATCAATGCTTGTGCATGATCTGTATCTCACTAATTATGCCTGACCACCTTATTAAGACATTGTTCCAAGCAAAAAGTTGTCGGCAGTGTAGAAGACTAGCTTCTTGATGACTGGGCAAGTTATCAAATCCCTTCTGATTCTACTTTCCTCCTTTAGTACTGGAATGTATGAATGGTTGGGTGTTTCCTCAACATACCTTAGAGATTGGTGGTTTATGGAATCTCTCCACTGTAGTGTCTAAAAAAATTGGTTTTACTCTTTACCTGAAGAAAGCACTCAAAAACTCTTTCTTCCTGATGAATTTCTTTGTGCAGGGTTTCTCTTTTGAATTAAGCTAGGAAGTGACCATTACTGGGCTTGCATGTCTATTTTCTATGAGGGTTTGTGCCCTGCCCACTGGTACCCCTTTAATGAAAGCTTCATCTTTTGACTGAGTAAATAAAACGTAAATATTGTGAATGGGTAATTGGAGAGAGAGGAGGAAAAAGGAAAAAAGGGGGGGTTTTGACCCCATGTACAAGCTAGTTACAAGGAAAACAGATGCTAAAAATTCGGATAAGAGGCTTTTTTAGATGAACCAACAACACAGTTAGAAAAGCATAAAGAGGTTACAGTCTTAATTATAGCACATTCCATACTGACTCGTTGAAAAATAATCACGTAATCAGCAAAGATTCATGGCTTTCCACTTGAAGGAAAAAAAAAAAAAGCTCATTCAGTTGACCTCTCTAAGTCGCCTCAAGAAGCATCTTGCTTGGCAGTTTACATATTGATGCCAAGGATAGTGAACATATGAGGGAATTCTCTTTCTGTAAGACGCCTTGATGAATATAAGCAGCCTTAAGAAGTACTGCTGACCAGTGTTCAGAAAGAGACAATTACCATACTGTTTGATCCACTGCCTTGTGTGGCTCCCCGTTCGTCAATTCCACGTGTACCCGTGAAAAGTGTGTTAAAATATCGTCCATCTCTCGTCTATGGGGATTCTCAGTTTGTATACAGTTTTACTTCCTACTTAATAGCTCAGTTTTTGGGTTTGACTTTCGCAATTCTTTTCTTTTAGGAAATTGATCCAGTCCTTAAGCTTCATGAAATTTCCTGGTCCATTGATGGAGTTTAGTCTTGCTTTAGTTCATTAGCACATTAATTCACCATAGAAAAAGAATTTTCTCTTTAGTTAAAATAGCACGAATCCATTTTTTAGGAAGCAATTAAATCCTCCAAATGATTGTTATGACGTATCACGAAGATTCTTTGATATGGAAGAATGAAACAACTTCAATGGTGGGACAAAATTTCTTGGATTTCTCCCTTGAAAAATTGTTCTTTTTGGATTGTTGAAGGTATACCTGTGGAAAGGAAAAGTTATTTTCTCATTCTTCCTTTTGGGAAGGGAGGATTTGGGAAAATATTATTGATTGCAGCTTTCCAGACCTCTGGGAAGCATAAAAAGAACAAGGCTCCAGTGGACGATCCCTCTGTCAGCCTAGAAGGAAAGGGGTATTGATCTTCAGGTAGTTAAGGGTATACTACTTTAAGGATTTTCCTTAGAGGAAGAAAAGGATTAAAGAGAATGATGTGAGAAAGGAGTTACGCGAAGCAAGCAATAGTTAGGTGCTTTGATATGTGTCAATGCGTAGAGAGAGTTGTTTAGAAAAGAGAGAATTAAGAAAAGAATGGCGTGTCCATTATACCTGCCTCAGCTGTTCCTCCTTGTCTTGTTTATGTTTAGTCTAAAATGGTATTTATTCTAGAATCTGCATGAAATGGAATGATTTTCTTTTGCTTGCAGTAAATTGAGCCATAAATTTAGTTGGGCACTCATACTCCTTACTTATCTTGGCTAAGTGTCTATTTCACCAAATTAATGTGTTCCTTCATTGTGCTAGGGAAAAAGAAAACACCTCTTACATCTAATTAATGTGCTTTTGACTGCAGATTCGCTCTTGACATTGATCTGGATGCTCCTAAAGTTAGAGTTCCTATAAGGAGATCTGGATCTTCCAAGTGCGATAGCCATTTGCTTTTGGATTTTGGTAATTTTACGCTGCGGACAACGGTATGCTCTCTTTAGCTTCTCTGTGCACTTGCAGTGACCGAGCATTTACTATTAACATTCTACAGCTGCATACGTTGATGTGCTTTTAGATAAATGGTCTCATTTGTCTGGAACATGCTTCTCCTTGATGTAATAGTTAGCCTATAGCGAGTTTTCATGTTCTCTACGATTGCTAGAGTTATCTTGGTAAAGTATAATTGATTGAATCTTATTTCTTGATATAAGCAGGGTAATCAGCTGGAGGAGCAGAGGAAGAATTTATATTCACGATTTTATATCTCTGGAAGAGATATTGCAGCATTTTTCACGGATTGTTATTTCGATGGCCAGAATTGCCCTCTGGTTGTACCAACTTCCAGTAATCTACCAGTTGCATCCCCCATACAAGATGACCGTGATAGTTTCTGTTCTCTCATTGACAGGTGTGGTATGGCAGTAATTGTTGATCAGGTAGATATATTCTTTTTTTATTAGTTGGGTTTTTGACTTCACTATACTTCTCTGAGAAGGTAGGCTTTGGTGTTTCTTTGACAACTAAAGTTGTGCCGAATTCATGTCACCTGTCTATGAGCAGATTAAGGTGCCTCACCCAAGTTACCCGTCAACTCGTGTCTCCGTCCAAGTACCAAATCTTGGCATCCATTTTTCACCTGCACGCTATCGCAGACTCATGGAATTGTTAAATATTTTATATGGCCCTAAAGGAATCATGGGACAGCCAAGAATTGATAGTTTTGAAGCTGAACTTGCGCCCTGGACTCCTATAGATCTTGCGAGTGATGCTAGAATATTAGTTTGGAGGGTACGTCTGGATATCTTCAAAGGAGCTGTTCATATGTTTGGGTTATAGTTGTTACGTCCTTAATCAGAATTCCTTTTGATTGTAGGGAATTGGCAACTCCATGGCTGCATGGCAGCCCTGTTTTCTTGTACTATCTGGATTCTACCTTTACCTTTTAGAGTCTGAAAAGTCTCAGAGCTATCAGCAATGCTTGAGGTCTGGTCTTCTTTTCTCATGTTGCATCATTTAATATTTGAATTGTGTTTTTGTCTTTTGACCCTCTGCTGTCCCAGTCCGGACCTTTTCTTTGTTTCTTTCTAGAATGCTGCCTTCTTTGTCAAGAACTTGTCCTTAGCAGCTTTGTCAACCGAAATGTGACATTTATTGTGATCTCTAATCTTTTGATTGGACTGGTATTGAGATGTTGCAGTATGGCTGGAAGACAAATTTATGAAGTCCCCCCAACAAACATTGGCGGTTCTCCATTTTGTATTGCTGTGAGTTTTAGGGGTATGGACACTCAAAAGGTAAGTCCTGATGGTTCTTTGAAGGTGTCAATTGTCACCCTGAATCTAGGTCTTCATATCTTACTACTTTAGTAAAATTAGTATTCAGATACATTGTTTTAGTCAATTTGCCTTTAAATAAAACCATGGTGTTTCAATTTGCCGTTTTTCCTTTTAGCTATACCTATGGATAATTTTTATGTATGTGTTATGCTTGTGGTTTGGTCAAACATTCTCAATGTAATGCGCTGTTCTTTTGCTAGTAGGGATTAAACTTGTGTATCGAGATCTGTGGTCTCCCTTTTTTGTGGAAATGCTGGAAAACATGCTGTTGGAAATTTTTAGTCAGCAAATGGGTCATTGACTGAAGTTGCTAGTAGGCCACATTCATATGATTACTACTGAAAATTATATTAGGAAACAATGATTTACAATGATGAGAAATAAATAATCACACGATAGGTTTACGTGGTTCGGGTAATTGGGCCTAGCTCCGTGGAGAAAGGAGCATAAAAATTGAGTTGTCAACGAACAAGATATGAAAGATTACACAATCACTTAATTTATCTCAACTGTTGCCTGCACGCAATTTACCCATCAACCTCACATTGTTCTTGGTGCTCTGTCTGAAACTTACTCAATTTATAGAGAGTATTCACAAACCCTAAACTTCACGTGGAACTGTCTAAAAGACAAAGGACCACTTAATTTTTTCTTTTTTTTGGGTAAAAAATGGACCATTTAAATATGTGGAAGTAACTTGTTGAAACTCTAGGAGGTCTGGGGACCCCCAGTCCAAATAGACTGAACGTGTGGTCTTGAGTGATTCAATTTGTCAATCGATCCAGACCTAGCTGTGGGACCACTGCCGTTTTCTCCAGTAAATGACCCATCCCTGGTGTTTGGTTCAAGTTAACCGAATACCTAAGTTTACTCCTCATACCTCCTGCGGAGTTGCCAGACTTCTGCTTTTGCATCGAGCAAAGTTTGCTCATGATACGAAATGCAAATCCATTTTCCAAGCTGCCACGCAATAATTCAAGTTGAGTCTTAAATAATTCGGGCTCAAACTGAAGATAATATTTTGACAAATTTCCTCTTGGCTCAATGTTTGCGTTGACGTCACAGCCGCTCTGTAATGCAACCCTATAACTGCTCTGCTGAGCCCCTTTGTGGGCTCAACCATTATAGGTGCTCTTCATGTTGAAGGCTCGACTGAACTCGGCCAAGGAGATATGCCTTGTCATTGCAATGACATATCCCGCATCCATAGTTACTTTACAAGGGCTCTCTGACTCAACCTCCTGGGCCCCAGATATTGCAAAAGCAATATTAGTGCACTCATACGTGTCAGACAATTGATTTTGTCTGTTTTTACATCAGTGGTTAAAATATCATTTGGCTTCACTGCCTCCGTGGCTTGACGTTGCCACTAGCACTGACTCATTACCTCTCCCATCAGCTATTTATACTTAAAACAAATTCCAAACCAGTTCTTGTTGGTGTTGTGTGAAGTGAAGATGGAGAGTTGAATTACCATCTATCAGTTGATGATCAATGGCGACTGACTGCTTTCCCAACATCACCAGAATCAGCATCTGCTACACCGTTTCCCTTTGTTGTTCTGAACCTCACCCGCAGCCTCACTGGCAATTTGCTCTTTCCTGCTCTCAATGTTGCAGTCATCTAAACCTTTCCATCCAGAGTCGACTTGCACACCTTGTGTCTCCAACAAAGTTTGCATATTTGATGCACCACACACATTTAAACCGTTTCTTGTATTGAATCTCTCTAATTATTGTTTTGCTGTTGAAGCCATCACGGACCTGTGCTTTGACACCAATTTGTTTCAAGATATGTCTCAATATGCAGTAGTAGTCATAAGAAACAAATAATCACTCAACATTCTACGTGGTTCAGCCAGTTTGACCTACTTTCCTAGGGAGACTGACAGAAATTTTACTAGTAATTGATGTTTTGATCAATAACTCATCATCACTACAAGTGTTTCTCATTACACTCGTTTCTCTCATTCAATGTTTAGCCCTTACGGTTTCTCTTGCAAAACCCAAGGTGAAGTTACAAACCCTTGCCTATCATTTGTATGTTAAAATTGTGCCTAAAAGGAGAACTCAAATTTATAGAAAAGCTAACGGGAACCCTACTCATAGGCCTCTGGAGGACTCATCCAAAGAGAATGGTTATGTCGTGAGGCAGTTTGGTCCAGGCATCCAACCCAAGCCAGGTCCAATGCTCGGATCAGTTTGCTCCCTAAAATGACACCTGGTGGTCATCCTTTTCAAGTTGACTTGATGCCTGACTTCTCTCTTCAGAATTTTGTGCAGTCTGCAGGACTTTGTTCTTGATCAAACAGCTATTTATCAATTTTCTAGGTGTCCACACATTAATTCGAGCCGTTAAATAAGATAACTGGAACTCAAATGAAACCCAAGACCTTCAAGTTCCTAACTGTGTCAATGATTTCAAACTTTCAAAGCCGTCAATCCAAGTGGATGTTTGTTTAGTCTTTTGGCTTTTGACCTTTAGGTTTGAGTTTTTTCTTTTTCTGTACTAAAACCAAAAAATTGTTAAAACATTTAGAGTTGAAGGTCGCCCCATTCTTTGTTTTTAGGGCGACTTTTCATTAACTACTATAAAACTCAACTGTTGCTTATAAATGGTCCAATGATGTCCAAATGCAATGTAGTGGGCTTCTATCCACCGGTTAAGTGAAAGTGATTGTGCAGGCTTGGTGTTTGAAAAGGAAAAAAAGACTATTGAGCTTTTACTCAATTACAATTCTATCTAGTCAAATCTTTTAGCACCAAGAAAATCCAGCTATAACCCAATCTTTTTTGTGATTCTCGAGATGTGTAAAATATCTAATTGAATGTTAACAATATATTGGCAAGACAAAACCGCAAGGGGAGAATAGTATGACTCCTAGAGCCACAGTTTTGCAAGGCCAATTCAGGGTACACGTTGGTGCTAGTGTTTTTTTTTCCATTACTTGAAACATTGCAATTCATGAACTCCTAGTGCATGTTACCATTGTGCGCTCTCTCTCTCTCTCTCTCTCTCTCATGTTGAATGTCATGTCTTTTGTATAAACTGTGACAACAAATCTTTCAGGCGCTAGAATCGTCTAGCACTTGGATTTTGGAGCTTCAAGGCGAGGAGCACAAAGCAGCTTGGTTGAAGGGACTCATACAAGCTACATACCAAGCTTCTGTATGATACAGAATATTTTGTTCAGTGATTCACGTTGCTCGACTATTAGGTGCCTGTTGCTGATGTTTCTTTCTTTTTTTTTTCTTGGTAATGTGGGTATAGGCTCCTCCGTTAGTTGATGTTCTTGGGGGTACAAGTGAGAAGGGTGCTGAATTAGATATTGCCTGCTTGTCAAATTCCAAAACCGCTGACATAGTCATTAATGGCTCATTGTTGGAAACCAATCTATTTATTTATGGCAAGGTAAGATCTGTTCCATTTTGTTTTCTCATCATTGTTCCCTTTCTTTCATGCAAAACCGATTTACTTGGGACTGACTGTTGTTCTATCAGCTTAAGATAATGTAACAATGCTAGGATTTTCCTTATTTTTCAGACTGGCAGAGCAGGTGATATCAATCTTGAAGAGACACCTATTATTGAAGTTCTTGCTGGTGGTGGGAAGGTTTGTGTAGTTTTTGTTTATTTTGTTTTTTCAGTCACTATTGTCACTGAAATATGTTCCACATCCTTGTTTGGATTGAACGTTTAAATATTTTATACTTCATCAATGTCAAGAAAGCCTTTCTCCATCACCTGATCCGAATCTGTCGAAACTTTATTAAAAAAAATAAATGATCTTTGTGGTTTAGCTGGTCGAAACTCGAAGGGGTAAAAGAAGACAAAAAATGTACTTGGTGCAATAAAGGTCTATTACTTCACTGATTTTATGAGGGAGCTGTGCTATTAGCAACCTTGAGATCCATATATAGAGTAGACATATAGAGGACCTTGATTTTCAATGCATAATTTTAAAAGGAACATCATAGCAGAGCTTATGAAGCAAATGGGTGCATTTCATGTGGATCTTATGGAGGAAATGGTGCCTATTAGAATGTCCAACCTAAAAGTGTAAGCTGATAGGTGGCGAAAGACTACATGAATATAAGGTCCATGTAAACTCCATAAACAAATGATGTGTGATATTTTAACACCTCGTGTCGCGCACAAATTGGACTGGGAATTGCACGTGGAATTGACGAATGGGAAGCCTCTCACCCAAAACACCCGCGGCTGAATTTGCTCCAAAAAAAGTCTTTAAGTCGAAAGTTGTAGGGAGACATAAGGCCTATTGAAACCCCATAGACAAGCGATTTAGGATACGTAACACATCTCATGCGCAAACTGGATTGAGGATGACACCTGGAATTGACGAATGGAGAGCCTCACACGCGAAAGAAATCTTTGGGCGGATCCTAGCTCTGATACCATGCTAGCATGTCCAAGACTCCAATCCCAAAGCTGATGGAGGTGGAGTGAGACTACGTGAATATGAGGCCCATTGAAACCCCGTAGACAAGCGATGTGAGATACTCTAATAATACCAAGAGAGAGCATCCCTATGAGTCTCATGTAGACACACACAGTTATAGAGTTTTCAGTCATTTTATCGAAGTCTCATGAAATGTGTTCAGCCTTGGTACCCTTGTAATGAATTTATTTTCACTGGTACAGTATTAAAGAACGGGCTTCTAAAGGTTCATTGAAGGAGGTTTTTAATCTTGAAACAGAGTAGTCAATTGCTAGGATCCAGGAAAAGGCGTTCATTACTTTTTTCTTTGTTGTGGTTCTGTTTTTCTCAGGTGATTTATAACATAAGCTGAAAGGTGGATGATATCTAAACTATTCTTCTGTTTAATCTTAGGTGCTGTCTGACAGGGATCTTTGTGTTGTTGTCTAGGCAACGTTAGAATGTTCCTTTCCTTGGGTCACTTCAAGTTGTTTTTCAAATTCAATTAAATAATTTTTTGGCATTGAAACATGAATATGCCATATGAAACTGCCCAATAGAAATTTTTCTTCCGTGTATTTGGTGCAATCCCATGCCTGGATCAGGATGATAATAGTGCAATATTTATAGTGCACTTCGTTTGGTCCCCTCTTTTGAAGTTTGCCTTATTGGATGGGCATGGCCTTTCTTACTTATATGCAATATAAAATAAAGCTCTTGGACACTCGCGCAGTTAAAGATGGAGTGCATCGGTTTATAGTTGGAATTCCTAGTTTAGTGTTATATTATTGTCTGCATCTCATTGTGCTTGTCTTTGTTTATGGGGTAGATTTAGCCTAAAGACGATGGCATACCTAGTTTACTGGTTTGACTTTTCACATAATGTTAAATGGTAAGAAGAAATCCTATCCCGATTCTATCTTTAGTTAAGTCTGCAGATTGAGGTCCATCAATTAGGTGGTGTGGAAGCAATTGCAAATGATGAGTAACATAAGTTTGATTAACTTCGAGAAAAGACAGTCAAATTTTGGAAATACTGCTTTGTGTTATGAAAAAATGAACAATATGTTCCGGCTCTGTTTGTTGACGTGAGACGAAAAAGCATTTGATGAGTCATAAACCATGTTCCTTCAATGAAGTGTCTGTTGGCCTAGTCTATGCCATTCTCTCTGTGATGTCAGATTTGGATATTGTCCTGTTTTGCAGCCTCTTGGCATGTCATTCCTTCTTGATGCTCCGGTTTCTGTAATTGTTCTAATTGTAGTGGTATGATGATAAGTGCCATTGTCTTTTAGGTTCATGTGATTATTTGTGAAGGTGACCTGACAGTGAAATCTAAGCTTCACTTTCTTAAAATCAAAGACGAGCTCCAAAGTCGTAATTCAACTAGTCCACAGTATTTGGCCTTTTCTGTGGTGGAGAATGACAATACATCTGTGTCGGCTGGTGTAAGTGCTTACCATGGCAATAACATATCCTCTGTGCAATCCGAGGAAGATGACATCTTCAAGGATGCTTTGCCAGATTTCATGTCCTTGTCAGAATCTAGCATCCATCCACATAGTATGGCTATGAATCAGTCTGCAAGGTCGGGGGACATCATAGACAGTACAGGACTTGGTTCCACTGATGCCTTGATAAATGAAAATGACTTGGGGAAAGGAATGGGATTTTCTGATGATATCTTTTATGAGGCACAGGGCATGGAAAGTTCAGATTTTGTCTCTGTAACCTTTTCAACCAGAAGTTCTGCTTCACCAGATTATGATGGCGTAGATACTCAGGTATGTAACAAAAGGATGAGAGCTGGAGAGAGATGGACACAGAATGGAGAGGATTCTTCGTTTTTGCAAAACTCCCTGTTCACCAGTGATGAGTTTTTTTAACCTCTAATGTCGTTGAGCATTTTCAGATGGCTGTGAGCATGTCCAAATTGGAATTCTTTTGCAACCGACCCACCCTGGTTGCTTTGATTGGTTTTGGTTTGGATCTGAGCTCTGTAAGCACTGGACGCAGTGACGTGAACATGATAGAGACTTCAAAGGATGAACCTTTAGTTAACGAGGATAAGTTTGAAGACAACTGGCGTGTTAAAGGGCTATTGGGCTATGGTAAAGGTCGTGTTGTATTTAATCTCTACATGAAAGTCGACAGTGTCTGCTTGTTACTCAATAATGAGGATGGTACTCAGCTTGCAATGCTTGTACCAGAAAGCTTCCTATTAGATATCAAGGTGATGCTGCTTCTTTACAAGATCAATTTTGGCCTCTGTCTTTGTTAGAGCATATACTTATTCTTTGAGTTATTTCTTTTTTGACCTTCTTATAACTTTTTCCAGGTTTATCCTAGTGCTGTTTCCATTGAAGGCACTTTAGGAAATTTTAGACTCTGTGATATGTCATTTGGAGCAGATCACATTTGGAAGTGGCTTTGTGATATACGTAACCCTGGCACTGAGTCCTTAATCAAGGTATGATGTTAACAGTGGTTTGCTGATGATGCTGTGTCTGGTTTCCAATTTATTCCTTCTGCTATTATTCGTTAGTTGTAATTGGAGTCTGACATTTATGTTTTGCAGCTTAGATTTGATTCTTATAGTGCTGAAGATGATGACTATGAAGGATATGATTATAGTCTGCGAGGCAGACTTTCTGCAGTTAGGATTGTTTTTCTGTACAGGTTTGTTCAGGAGGTATGTATGAAGATGCTGCTAATTATTTGATTTAGCTTTTAATTAACTGGATTTATGAAGCTTGTAAGATGACTGAGCTGACATCCCTTAGGTTTCGATTTGTTTTTCCTCACCAGCATCGCTTAAATTTCATTAGTACTTGCTTTCTGGGACTTCTTGTCCCCCTTGATTTTGTAATGCTCGTTATAAGCTGGAAGGAGTGCTTTTGCAGGTAACGGCATATTTTATGGAGCTTGCCAATCCACATACTGAAGAGGCCATCAAACTTGTTGATAAAGTTGGAGGCTTTGAATGGCTGATTCAGAAATATGAGATCGACGGGTCATCTGCACTAAAGCTGGATCTCTCACTTGACACTCCTATAATAGTTGTTCCAAAAAATTCACTAAGCAAAGAGTAAGTAAATATATGTGTTTTCTATTGTTGAGAAATTTCATTTGACCTGACAATTGGCAAATGCTGGTCGAACTTTAACATGTTTGTATGATAATGAAAACTTTGACTCATAGAAGCTCCTAAGTTTAAGTGTTTAAGGTATGTTACAAGCAGATTTAAGTTGATTAAAGCAATAGAAAGGCTACTTGTTATTTCGTTGGATCTCTTCACCAACTAGTCTGTGTCTGCTTCCTTATACTTTTCATTTTCCACCTTGATTAAAGATTTTTTCTTTAAATTATGGAAGTGGACGGTTCCTGAATCTTCCGTACATAGATTCAGAAGATTGACAATGTCCCAGCTCTTCGTTCATTTTTCCTTCAATTTGGAAATGAAGAAATTAAATATAATGGAATTGGGGATGTTGCAATTTGTTCCCCAATTTATATAAGTTGTCATGCTATGGCATTGTCATATTTAGTTTCCCAAACTATTGCAGATATAATTTTGACATATTTGATGGCAAATTCCTTGACCTTCTAAAAGGTGTATGGTGTGAAAAGGCAAAAATAGTCTTTCATGGGTAGGAGTTGCAATTATGCATTGTTAAATCAAACAAATATGCCATGAAAATGTTTTAGTATAATACATTGAAAAGTTTAGGCGTTGTTGGATGACACTTGTTGTAGTTTGTGTTGCTGAGTGTTCTATGCCAGAGTACAGGATGTAATTCTGACTAGAATTTCTAGCAGAATAGGATCTGAAATCCAACGGTCCTGAAGGCGATAGCCAAATGGATGTCTTCAAAGTAGTTCTTTGGGCCGATGCAATTGAAGGGATATGGCACGGTGTGCTGTTGTCTGATTGTTTTTTTTTTTTTTTTGTTTCATTGCATCCTATTTTTCTTATCCTTTTCTTTGTAAACTACCAATATCGTCCTGAAGTACAAAAGCTGCCAATTTTTTTTTTTATCAGTTAGTATGTATATAATATGTTCCAATCTATACGGCTTCATATTTCCAATGCTTTTGCAGCTTCATCCTACTTGACCTGGGCCAGCTACAGGTGACAAATGATATTGGCTGGCATGGATGCCCTGAGAAGGATCCTTCAGCTGTCCGTGTTGACCTTCTTCAGGCTAAGGTAGATCCACTCCCTTTCCTCTTCTAGTTATTTTTCTTTCCATGTAAGCTGTCAATTCTAAAGCATTTACAACTTTGAATGCAAATTGCAGATTTTGGGAGTAAACATGGCTGTTGGGATCAATGGTTCTGTTGGTAAGCCAATGATTAGGGAAGGTCATGGAATTTATGTTTACGTGCGGCGTAGCTTGAGGGATGTTTTCAGAAAAATTCCAACATTTTCTTTGGAAGTGAAGGTATTGTCACTCTTGCATAAAGTATGCCTATGGCAGTTTTTCATAGTTTCCTGGTTGAAGTTTTTTCGGAGTTCTAAAATAGAGAATTGTAAGAAATTCAGGTTCAATTGGATGATTGTCACAATTACCTAAGAGTACATTAATTTTCTACTCGATATTGAAAAAAATTTATAGCTTGGTTTTCCATACAATTCTTAAAGTTCTTTTATGGGCCTAACTGTTCCGCCTACATCAACATGGTAGGAAAGCGGAAGCTTCTATCAATGAATGTAGGTCTTCTCGTTCGCCTCTCCTTATATACCGTTTTAGGCCAGTACCTATATCCCTACATGATTCGATTGTGTAGAGCTGTTATTGTACTTTTTCAGGTTTAGTCGACAAAAATATTTTTGAACTTCATTTTCTGTCCTGCTTTCTTTCTTTTTAAACCAGTTAAGTGTTTCATATTGAAATTCTTGAGTGGATATTCCTTGGCAATTTCTTGAGCAGGTGGGCTTGTTGCATGCTGTGATGTCTGATAAGGAATATCATGTTATTCTGGATTCTGTCTTCATGAATTTATGTGAAGCACCAAGGATCCCTCCAAGTTTTCGTGTTGGTTCATCTGGTTCTAGAGATACAATGCGATTGCTGGCCGATAAAGTCAACACGAATAGTCAAATTATGCTGTCACGTACAGTCACTGTAATTGCAGTTGAGGTGGACTGTGCATTGTTAGAGTTGTGCAATGGCATTGATGAAGGGTCGCCTTTAGCAAATATTTCTGTAAGTGCAGCTATTATGCAAGTGTTTTCATTTCAACAAGCTTCTTTCACTTTGATATTTGACACAAGTTCATCATAATCATTGTGATGTGGCCAGTCTCATTTACTTGCATATTATAGCATATCTTTTCCCTGTTTCTGGTGAGCACATTTCTTGTGCTGTTATTGTGATTCTTATATAGGAGATTTTCATTTTTTTTTGGTTTGCCTCCAGCTTGAAGGTCTATGGGTGTCATATCGGATGACTTCATTATCAGAAACAGACCTCTATGTTACCATTCCCAAATTCTCCATTCTTGACAGTCGCCCTGAAACTAAGTCTGAAATGCGGTTGATGCTTGGATCTTCAAGTGATTCTTCTAGGCTAACTTCTACTGGAGACATTTCCTATTCATCAAATAAGGTTATCCTTGGAAAGACAAGTGCTGAGGCTGGTTCGGAGCTTGCAATTCCTAGTCCTACGATGTTCTTGATGGATTATAGATCAAGGACATCTTCCCAATCTGTTGTTGTTCGGATTCAGCAACCCAGGGTCCTTGTTGTCCCAGATTTCCTTCTTGCTGTGGGTGAGTTTTTTGTGCCAGCTTTAGGAGCTATAACCGGGAGGGAGGAAACCATGGATCCTAGGAATGATCCTATACGTAAGAGCAATAATATAATACTCTCTGAGCCTACATACAAACAATATGAGGATGTGGTGCACCTGTCTCCTGACAGGCAACTAGTAGCAGATGCATTGGAGGTTGATGAGTTTGTATATGATGGTTGTGGAAGGATCATCCATTTGAGTGAAAAGGCAGACTCAAGGAAACTTCACATGGTGAGAACTGACCCGATTATAATCATTGGACGTGGTAAGAAGTTGCGGTTTGTCAATGTCAAATTTGAGGTATGAACTCGTTACCATACAGTTTTCTGGCATTTAACTTGCACAATGTTTAGCCACATCTAAGCTGGCATGGATGAAAACAGATGGTTCGGAGCCAAATTTTATTTTGTCCAGCATCACATCCGAAAGGGCCTATAGCTCGTGCAGAGATGAGTGCCTTTGAGTAGCTCTTGATCGCTTATAGCCAAACCAATGGGAATCACTGGTTTTTTTCTTGCTGTGCGAATTTTTGCATGCATATATGTCATTAACATGTATGTGACATACAGGATCCAACGTGCACATAAGTTCAGTTCACATTACCTCTAAAAGGACCAAAGTTTGAAGGGATAGAAACACTTTAGTAGCTTTCATTCTTAGTCAAACCAATGAGGGATTATTTACTCTTTCTTTACTTATCATGCAGTATGGATGGTTTTCTCAAAGTCCAAAATGCATGTGAGAGCTCGTAACACGATCTTTTGCGCGTACACAAGTGCATGCAGCCGCATTCTCCTTTCTTATGCTTTTTTTCCCACCTCACATATTAGTTTGGTTTAATTTTATAATGGATTGTCTTCACCAGCATCTGGATGACCACTAGATATTTTTGTTTGACACGTAAAAAGTGGTGACTATCTTATGCATCTGATGAGTCATAATAAATCCTTCCGCTTGGGATTTATGCACTCTACTTGCCTACTTGACTTGGGTATTGATATGTTGCTACAAATTAGAAATCCTGTTTTTTGTCAAATGCGATCCAATACGATTGGATTTTTTTGTTAATGTATTTGCTTCCAAAATTTAATTGTGGTATTTCTGTGGAAATCACATATGGGCATGACTCATGATACTAGGACCACCGCAGAAGAGATGCCTCTCTGCTGTTGGTCTGGGCATAGAAGTTAGAACCCATAATGTTTGAGGATGTAATCTCCTTCAGGGCCTGGTCTTTGATTTTCTGTCTTTGATTTTCTATCTATATTGAAGGTTGGTGTCCTGCTTAAATTGTTTGTATGGGACCATGGTCTATATTGTTGGTTCATAGCTCACTTAACAAAGGTCAGAATGGAAAACTCGAATATGTGTTGGCTGTGGATAATCCCAATTCTATCGCCATTCTTTGATCTTGTTTTTACTTCCCTTTTCGTAGTTTCACTTAATTTGAGTGATAAAAAACTGTAAGTTATCCGTGGCTACCCATCGCACTTTCTACCTACTTCGTCATGTGCTTTTTCATTGAACTTATGAATTGATAAGGACACGGTAAGTTCTATAAAGCATTTCAGCTGCATGTCATAGATATTTAGACATTCTAACTCTCAATGCTATCCTTCATTTTTCAAAGTGTTGCTCTCACTGTGATATTTTTAATTTCATGAATTCATCCTTCAGAACGGCTCCCTTTTGCGAAAGTATACATTCTTGGGTAATGATAGCAGTTATTCCGTGTCCTTTGAAGATGGTGTTGACATTTCATTGCTGGAAAAATCTGCTCTTAATGATGATACCGAGAGTGTGGACTGCAAACCTGAGACCCTGGACACGTCAAATGCTCATTTGCTCTCTCAAAATGAATCAAGTTATGTGCAGAGTTTCACTTTTGAAGGCCAGGTATAAAAGCTTATTTTATATCCTTGGAAATGAAATTTGACGCATCATTTTGTATTTAATGGTCCGGTTATAGGTTCCTTTTCCTTTTCCCCTTGCTTATTTGTCGTTAGTGAAATTGATGTTGCTATTATTATAAAAAAATACCATTCACTTTTCTTTTTTCTTTGGATTTTCTATTTTTTTTTATTTTGATGTGGGGGGATTTATATGTCGTGCGTGTGAATCTTAAGAATAGAAAATGTTGCAAATGGTTTCGGAATTTTGGCCCAATATGTAATATCGTCCTTGAACTTTTAATTTATTCAATGTGGTCCCCGATCTATTTGTAAGTGGTTAATGTAGTCCTTCTGTTTGCTCAAATGACAGATTAGACGTCATTTGATGACTTCAATGTTTTTATGATGAGTTAAATCTAAAAAAGTGATCAGTCAACATGTCCGTATTTTTTGACCAAAAAAAAAAGTTTGTATTTTTATCCATCAACTTTAGATAAGGAAAACAAAATAGTGTTAACATGTCCATTGTTATTTGATGACATGGATTTTTATGTCCTGATTTGAGATGAGTGTCTTACTTGGATAATCCATGTGTAACTATTTTTTTGTTATCCACCGTTCAAACTTAATGGATTGAGAGCCACATTAGTCACTTCCATTAGCTTGAATTATCAGAAGGATGATATTGAACATTTTCATATAGTCTATGAACTATATTGGACATTTACTAATAGTTCAAACTACAAAGAACAAATTGAAAGTTCAGGCATATTGGACCAAAATTCAGGTATCATTTGTGTCTTTTTCCTTCTTAAGAAAGATCCTTTCGCCTTGTCAGCAGTATTGATCGAAAAGAACAGGCTATCAAATCCGGTTAAAACTAAAAAGATCATCAACTCCATATTTTAGTGCAAAATATGATATTTGTGAAGTTTTAACTTTGGTGAGTCTTTCTGGTAGAACAGTCCAAGTTTTTTCCTCCTGATGGCAAGGATTATTTTCTGTTATAGGTCATCTCTCCTGAGTTCACTTTTTATGATAGTACAAAGTCCTTCCTAGATGATTCTTCTGGCGAAAAGTTACTACGAGCGAAGTTGGATCTTAGCTTCATGTGAGTATTTCTTTCATTCTCCATTCAATAATTGCCCTCTACTTACATTTGCCATACGAGTCAGTAGTCTCTTTGAACAGGTTGAGATCCCTGACTTTTCTCATCACACATATCTAAACATGGATATTCCTATTTTTCTTTTGCTAATCCCACACTCTCTCTCTCTCTCTCTCTCTCCATGCAACATGCATACCTGTTCATTTCCTGAGTTTACAAAATGAGGTTCTGGGAAGTCTTGATGCTCTTTTAAGTGTTTAAATTGATACGACTCCACGTGTTGCAATTATTTATTTTCTGAATCTCAATGGCTCTTAATATGTACCTTTAGAAGTAGTGAACTTTCTAGCAAAAACAGAGTTAGAGAATCCTATAATGAAATTCTTGCTCATGACCAACAGGTATGCAGCTAAAGACAATGATACCTGGATTCGTGCACTGGTGAAGGATCTCATGGTTGAGGCCGGTTCTGGTCTTGTTATTCTTGATCCGACGGATATGTCTGGAGGATATACGTCTGTTAAAGAGAAAACAAATATATCTCTGCTATCGACTGATATATGTCTCCATGTTTCACTGAGTGCAATTTCTCTAATTCTTAATCTTCAAAGTCAGGTAGCTGTGGCTCTGCAGTTAGGAAACATAATCCCTCTTGCTCCTTGTACCAATTTTGATCGGCTATGGGTCTCCCCTAAAGGTATCTCTTAATAAGCCTCTGTTTGTCATACAAATATATCTGCCGGTACAAGCTTTAGATTTCTTAATGGGACTTAGTTGTGCTTTATGTTGAGTGGACATATTTCTATCTTGTAGTCAACGTCTTTTATATTTTCTAATCCTTGCCATGCTGTATATGTCTGCAGAAAATGGACCATCAAATAACCTTGCTTTCTGGAGGCCTCAAGCTCCATCCAATTATGTTGTCTTAGGAGATTGTGTAACATCAAGGTAATATTTATGGACATCGATGTTGGTGACCTTTCAACCATTATTTTCCAACGTGTTGGGTTACTTGTCTTCTTCTTCTGATGGAAAAGTTCCTTATGCCTGAGGAATCACGTGACCTTCTCTCTAATACTTGTGATTGTTTGGTAAATGCGCAATTTCCGCTTTGAAGAATGTTAGCTCAGTTACTCTAAAAAGTGTAACTCCCACTTGAACATATGTAAGTTTGTTACCTCTATGATTCTATGTTATGCATAAGAGGGAACCACTTAATGGCCCATCTTATAGCAATTTGAAACTCTTTCTAGCTTTTACTGTTGTATATTCTAAGGTACATGAGCAATGTGACTATGGAATCGACATAATCTGTTGCTTTATCTTTGACTATAATTGCCTTTTCATATTCTCTTTTCACTTTAGTGATGCATTGAATTACTACAGTCCTCGTGCCTTCATCAATATGTTTCTTTCTCTTTTCACCTTGAAAATAAGCATCTTCCTCATGATGTGTTGATGCCATTTGCTGCTCTTCTTTGCCTAAACCTTTTCTTCGTTATGTCTAAAGAAATGAACTTGGTGGAACTGAATTGCTTGCTATAGTGCAATACTTGATTGTAGTTCCACCTCTATTGGTACTTTCGGCTTGTGTGAATACAATTGAAATTTTAGGACTTAACCGATAGGCTGATTTTGTGGGATATGGCCGCTGATCTAGCTGTTATATTGATGTTGAAAAATTCTCATAATATGGGACCTATGCTTATATCTAATTTGCTCCCCTCTATACATCATGTTAAATGGACGGGCCCATGGCTGATTTGGCATTGAGGTGACATTTCATAGTCTGATGCTGTGGTTTAGTGGAGTCTCTATTTTAGCTTTTCTTTTGTTTTGGTTCTTCCATAAATGTTTGGCTTTTTGCTTCTGTATCACAGCGTTAGATATGCATCCACTAGCTATACTCATCGAAAGTCTGTATTCAAGCAAAAGGATGCATTAGCATGTGGTTCTTCAGCATGTGACTTGATATTTAAGTTATGTACCATAGGAAACCAAAAGGAATAAAAACGAAAATTGTTGTTTTGCTTGATTCAATTGGATGGAGGAAGAGTACCTGAGTGGCTTTGGGTGTTGTTGGACATTGGGTTTACTGCAGCAACTTTGTAATTGGCTACTCTGAATAAGTTTGCTTTTCATATGAGGAGATAGAAATAATAGAAATGCATAGCGCGGTAAAAGGCAATTCTTGAACACTTGTAGAGCAGTTGGTCAATCATTCATTGTTTAATTGTAGAGCAGTTGGCCAATTCTTGAACAGCTACACGCTCAATATTCTTACATATGCTTGCAGCATATGGGATCCTGCCTGCAAGCTGAAATAGTATAGCTCAGCTTATACGCCCTACTTATGCAATTCTGATGTCACTTCTCATTATTTATCCAGATAAAAGCTCCTGTTAATATATTGTTTAATTTTCACTCAACTAGAACTTGTGGTTATTTGGCCACTTAAGATCTGATTGAAGTGTCACATGCCACTCTTACTTAGATCTTTGCTTTAACATGTTCTAACTCACAATTTCCTGTTCTTCTCCCCTTTTTGTCCGCATTGCTGCTAATGGATGTCAACCAATTTGGATAATGCTGCCTAAATTTCATGTTTTGTGCTGTTTATATAATTGCTGAATCATGTGTCTTCAGGCCAATTCCTCCGTCACAAGCAGTAATGGCTGTCAGCAATACTTATGGGCGTGTAAGAAAGCCTGTCAGCTATATCCTTATTGGAATGTTCTCCCACATTCAAGGATTTGAAGTAAATGAAGAGCATGTCCATGCTGATAACGACTGTTCTATATGGATGCCAGTTGCGCCCCCGGGGTATACAGCCTTGGGTTGTGTGGCACATCCGGGAAACAAGCCGCCCCCAAATCATATTGTTTACTGCCTGCGTTCAGACCTTGTGACTTCCACAATGTATTCAGAGTGCATGTATACCACCACATCAAATTCTTTATTTCTCTCTGGTTTTAGCCTGTGGCGTTTGGATAACGTCATCGGATCATTTTATGCGCATGCATCAACTGAATCCCCTCCGAAACACTCTGGCCTTGACCTGAGTCATATTCTATGGAGCTCGATTCCGCATCATGTTTCGTCTACAGATTCTGCCTTAGATCCAGCGGCAGACTTTGATAATGAAAGTCAAGAAGTGAGTGGCCAGACTGCAAGCTCATCTGGATGGGATGTTCTGAGATCGATTTCAAAACCAACTAATTGCTACATGTCCACTCCTCATTTCGAGAGAATTTGGTGGGACAAGGGGAATGATGTCCGTCGACCAGTTTCAATATGGCGACCTATACCGCGTCCAAGTTACGCTGCATTGGGTGACTGCATAACGGAAGGGTTAGGCTACTGTTATATGACATTTCACATGAAGCATTCAATTAGTTGATGATTGGGTTCAGTGCTTAGTAGTGGGATTTGTCGAGACCTCAAAAATCACTCTCTGCTTTTTTAAGATTGTTTGGGTCTATTTATCCTGGCTTTTCTAAAGTACCTTTTGCTCTACTTCCAAGATTTTTGAAATGAAGAAAGGAATAGTTTAATTTTAAAGCATATCATGACAAAATAAAAAAACTTCATATATTAGTATTCGTATGCTTTGAAAGCATTCAGGTATTTGACATTAAATAAATAAAAACTTGAAACAGTACAAGAAAAAGAAAAAGCAAAAGTAGAAAGTGAAAGTTACTCCAAACATAATTTGAGGAACCCTGGTTTTTCAACTTATTTGAAGTTTGTTAGTTTTTGTGTTTTTGACCTTGTCTACTAAAATGTATTTCTTTTGCTGTTTGCTAAATATGCAAATAATGAAGTGGTGATGGCAAGATGTATCTTGCGTATTTCAGTTGATTTATGACATTGAGTTGATATTGTGATTTTTTATGGTCCTTTACTGTGCAAATTAATTCCGTGCTCATCATAATAATTGTCTTTTTGCTTTAGATTAGAAGTCTTATTGATCAAGATGGAATTCCTCCTCTTTTTATTTTTCTTTTCCAGATTAGAACCACCAGCTTTGGGCGTTATCTTTAGGGCTGATAGTCCCGAAATTGCTGCAAAGCCTGTGCAGTTTACTAAGGTTGCCCAAATTACTGTAAAAGGCTTGGATGATATCTTCTTTTGGTACCCAATTGCACCTCCTGGTTATGTTTCTCTGGGATGTGTGGTCTCTCGAATAGATGAACCACCAAGCCTGGAATCATTTTGCTGCCCTAGGATGGATCTGGTCAACCAAGCCAATATTCTTGAAGTGCCCATTTCAAGATCGTCAAGTTCCAAGGCATCTCAGTGCTGGAGTATCTGGAAAGTTGAAAATCAGGTTGAAGCAACTGCATACTCGATAAATCTAATTTTTTAGTATAGATTTTGGAAAGTTCAATCTTGTTAAAATTCTACCTTTATCTCATTGATTTTGAACTGAAAATTTTTCGTTGCTCTGTCTTTGCAGGCTTGTACTTTCCTTGCACGCTCTGATTTGATAAAACCTTCAAGCAGATTGGCTTACACAATATGTGATTCTGTGAAGCCAAAGACACGTGAAAACATCACTGCGGAGATGAGGCTAAGACGATTCTCCCTTACTATCTTGGACAGCTTTTGTGGAATGGTATGTACATCTGAAATGGATATGTCAGTAATGGAACCGTTAGTCTTATCCTTTGCAGCGTGCTCTTCATGCCATGATAACATTGGATATTTGCAGATGACTCCCTTGTTTGACTTGTCAATTACCAATATCAAGCTTGCCACTCATGGACGACTAGAGGCAATGAATGCAGTACTTATTTCTTCTATTGCTGCTTCAACCTTCAATACCCAAGTTGAAGCATGGGAGCCACTTGTGGAGCCCTTTGATTGCATATTCAAGTAATGCTTTAGCAACTTCCCCTCGTCATTCTTTATATGGTTTTATTAAGTCCACGATTTATTGTATTCTTGCGTGTAATACTTTCCCTTTGTAGGTTTGAAACATACTCCACTAATGACCACAAGCCGTCAAGAATTGGCAAGAGAGTTCGCGTTGCTGCTTCCAGTATGCTAAATATAAATGTCACTGCTGCTAATCTTGAGAGATTAGTGGAAACAATTGTTTCCTGGAGAAGAATGTTAGAAATGGAGCAGAAGTCAGCCAAGCTGAATGAGGTCATTGCATTTCAAATACCTTTGTTTATTTGGGACAGGTTGACAGATGCCCAAGGGGCCCTAGTAAAACTCACTTAATAAAAAAAGAATCTATTTCCAACACATCACATAAAAGTCAATAATGTTGGAAACTGTAAAATTCCTTATATAGTTGCTTTATTAGTGCCCTAGGGACACTTTTTGACGAAGTCCTTTTCTTATTATATGAAGTGCTATTATAAATATACGTTACGGCAAAAAAGTCATTAATTATTTACTGATTAATATCAACAGGAAGCCGGTAGACATCGTAAGAGTGGAGAAGAGTTGAGCTTTTCTGCATTGGATGAAGATGATTCCCAGACAGTTGTAGTGGAAAATAAACTTGGGTGTGACATATATTTGAAAAAGAAGGAAGACAATATGAGTACAGTCGATCTGTTATGCCATGACGAATCTGCTTCTGTTTGGATTCCTCCTCTCAGATTTTCAGATAGGTTGATGGTTGCAGATGAATGCAGGGAGGCTCACAACTATGTCGCCATACAGATTCTTGAAGCTAAGGTTCTACATGTCACTTGTACTTTCATTTGGATATTAGGTAATTTTATCCCTTTTGACTGTTTAGGACTTTTAAAGATCACACTGCATTTTTCCAGGGTCTTCCAATTCTTGACGATGGTAATAGCCACAATTTCTTTTGTGCATTGCGTCTCGTCATCGATCACCAAGCAACGGATCAACTAAAGTTATTTCCTCAGAGTGCAAGGACAAGATGTGTAAAGCCTTTAATTTCCAGTGATGAAGGTGTTGCAAAATGGAATGAAGTTTTTATATTTGAAGTGCCCAGGAAGGTGAATCTCATGTGCTATATGTCCTACTATGGTTGCATAGTGTGTAATAGGGATATGTCATTGGAAGATAGCTTTAATGATGCCTAACTGTATGATTTGGTAGTTGCCCGAGTGAAGGCTTGTTTTTGTTCAGAAAGCCATTGCATTATGGAAGTAAAATACAATCTTGGCAAGGTGGAGCATTTGGCTAATTTTTCCCACTGATTTGAGGGAATGGATACTATTACAGATGCTAAGATGCTTGTAGCATTTAGCTAATTTTTTCCATTGATTTGAGGGGCTGGATACGATTACAGATGCTAGATGCTTGTAACTGAGTAGCATGATAATGCAGTCGAAGCAAGATGATTTCTCAATCAATGGCCAAATTAGGTGTATGAAATAGGCTAGCTTAGTGGAAATCTAGTATTATGACAAGTTAACTGGACTAATCTGGCTCATCTTTGAAGCATTATTTGCATGGAATTTAGAGAGACATTGAGATGATCAGGTGCCAGAGAAATTTGTCTTTGCAATCTCTTCTATATCTTCTTTTTTTGTCTTTTGTTGCCATTTTAAATTGAGCACCTTGAATCCTAGAATCAGTCTGTGATTTTTTTCCCCTTTTTTTGCAAGCATGGGTGGTGCAGCTTATGGGTTTGACAATTAGTGTGTTACTATGCATCCAATGTTTAGGGAAGAGCATTTTCTTTTTTTGTTGTTGTTTTGGTCATTTGTTACTAGTAATAAGATCGCAGCAACATCTGCAAAAAACAGAGTATATTTCAAAAGTGTCCGGTACTTTCTTAAATGCAAAGAAATCAGTTTGCTGTTGAATATATAGATGGAGTAATGCAGTTTTAAACCCTTTCTTATTTTTCCATCGACTGTGTTAGTTTCATCTGACTTATCATCCTTCTGACTTCACTTACAAAGGATAACAGGATGAATAGGTAGGAGGTTGAATAGTTTTTCTTTGAGAAGCGGTATGTCAATTTATCATTGCTTCAGCTAAAATGTTAGATGGACTCCCCATATGCTTTGGATATGATCATGTTTCTAGACTCAGCTCAGCCTGCTTATTGATTGGCCTTCACCATTGTGGAACATCTTGTCCAACAAGTATTGGGGGTGTATAATGTCAGTCTTGATCCGTATGTTGATATTTGTCAAACTGTGAAATAGATAGCAATTTTCAACTGGGTTTAACTGTAGAACTATAGGCAGCATCCTGGGTTGATATACCAATTAAGCTCAACATTGTAAGTTCCTTGCGTATTTGAACACACAAACATGCTTGGTTTGTATTTAACAGAATTTTTATTATTCAGAACCATCGAGTCGAGGGTTCATCTTCTGAGGTGATCCAATTTCAAAAAACAATTCTTTTCAGCATATTGTAGTGGATTTTCGAGATGAGAGCCAGCCACCATGCTGCAGAGCTCATACATTTGCTCTTGTCTGTTTGTGCATGATTTTGATTTATATATGGGGTTGCCTCAACTTTACATCTATCAATTTCAGGGTTTGGCTAAGCTTGAAGTGGAAGTGACCAATCTTGCTGCAAAAGCTGGAAAAGGTACTATTTTCCTGTGTATTTGCTGGAAAAAGGTGTAGAATCATCTATGGGTTGTCTGTAATGAAACTCAGGCTCTTTTATTTTCTGTGATGTTGCTTTTAAGTTCACGTCCTTTTATTCATCACTTTTCTTCCTTTGCATGTTCCGGGCATTTTAGTTTCGCTGAAAATTGTGCATTTGTTGGAACTCTCTCGTATAACATGTTCCAAAGTTCAAGGCATGAGCTTAAGTTATTGAGCGGAAAGACATTACCATGTATACAAAAGCCATCGTAACTCTGTATGTGCAATATGCAGGATGTACTTTGATACCCCCTTGTGCATGCAAACCAGATGAAGAATGGAGGAATTAATAAAGGGAAACATGACAAATAAGCACTACACATGAAACGAAAGATCAAGTCGCGTGGAAACAATTTTGTCTTACTACTGACTGCTAGAGTCTAGTCACGACACGATTATTTGTTTCCCATTCCTGAAACTTCTTGCTATTGATGGTCAGGAGACCAGTCAAAGTATAGATCAACTACTTCTGGCAGCTAGAGCAACACCTTTGCCTAATCGATAAAACGTAGTGATGGCCATTCAATTTTACAGTTGTAATCTGAATACCGAGTTGTTCAGAGGGTGATGCAATATACTGAAATGCAGCTAGCTTCTGCCGTAGTAAAATCACCACAGCATTGATTATGGCACAATCTCATCAGTCAATCATGAAGATCATCTCAAGCATCCATCATCACGAAGCACTTAACTTCATTCAGCCATATATTATTAAAAGAAGCTACTTAATCCTTATTCTGAATTTATGCAGCCACTGCCCTACCGATGTAATTGTTAAAAAGATCCAAAAGAACGCCTCTTTGAACAATCAAACATCTCAAATAGCAAAACAAACATTATCTGACAATGCAGATCCCATAAAGGGTCAAACTGGTGATTTTATTTGGAAGTTCATATGATACAGATGTCTGTATGGATGTCCTGAGAAGGTTCCTTGGATTTCCTTAGAGAAAGAAGGAAACTGAAGTAAATGGGATGAGGGAGAAGTCAAGAGAAGCAAACAATACTTGAATGCCCCAATACAATGTTATGAAGTCCAACCTAAAGCTTAAGCTATTAGGTGGACGAGACTATCTTTTAAGCTTTTAGATGGGGACTATCATGTATATAGGGCCCACTATAACCCTGTAATAATAAAGTGTGGGATATATTTCAACAAGTGTCATAATGCTTGTTGCTTGAAACTTTTCCCTGAATGCGTGGATGATTTCATGTTTTCCTTTGTCCATATTCCAGAAACCATACTTCAATCTAATCATAGAATTAGAGGCCTCTTTTTGTAGTCTTAAAATTATTGTTAGGTCTACCGTTAATATAGACAATAATCACATGTTCCCAGTTCGATGGTCGATGTTTGTGTTTTTTAGTTAGTTTTGTTACTGGATTCTTTCATATGTCAACCAAGTAATGGTGAGTGTGTGATTATACCGGCATTGGACCTTATAAATTTCCCTTGTCTAATACCTATGTTATGTATCTCACGTCGCTTATCTAGAGGGTTTGCCCAGGCTATATATATACATGTAGTTTCCTTTAAGATTTTGGATCGGACAATTTTACATGGTATTGGAGCTAAACATCATCCTTAATGCCTCATTTAATTTCATTTGAAGTGAGGTTACTGTTTGTCTTATTCCTCATTCGTCAATTCCACATGCCGTTCTTAGCCCTTGCATGAGAGAGGTATAAATGAACCACATTGATTGTGCTTTATATACATGTAGTCTCTATCTACCTAAAAGCTTAAGCTTTTTGGTTGGGTCTTCTAACAACCTGTGGTGCAGTTATTTCTTTTAAACATGCCTTGTAAAATAGCTGTTATGGAAATGTAGTAGGACTAAGACTCTGCACCTGTTTCAGTTTGAGTAACGTGCTCCTTACATCACATTGGAACTGCTGATGTGGTAACAGGTGAAGTTGTTGGCGCATTCTCATTTTCTGTTGGACATGGTGTGAACGTCTTGAAGAAGATCGCTTCAGCAAGGTTGCTGCATCCACCATTTGACGTCAGCAATGTTGTGACCTATCCACTAAAAGGACGGGTTTGTTCTTTCAGCCCAGTTTCTATTTGCAGTTTTTACTGATTTACCCATCGTTTTCAAATTTTGTAATGTGTTTATTTGAATAGGTTCAGGATAAGAACATTGAAAACATCCAAGAGCATGGGGTCCTATTAGTTTCCACTTCTTATTTTGAGAGAAAAACTGGTGGCAAAGCTACAGAGGATGCAGAAAATCATGGCGGATTTGATAATGATGTAGGCTTCTGGGTAGGTTCTAGCCCAGAAGGAGCATGGGAATGCATACGTTCATTACTTCCACTGTCAGTGGTCCCAAAATTACTTGAGGATGACTTTATTGCCTTAGAAATTGTTATGAAAAATGGGAAGAAGCATGCACTTCTCAGGAGCCTTGTCACAGTCGTTAATGATTCTGATGTCAAACTGGAGTTTGTTCTGTGCTCTTTGTCTTCAATTCAAGGTAGCAGCGACTCCTCCGGTACCAGCAACAGTGTGGTTGAAGAGGTTTTTGAAAACCAACGATATCATCCAATATCTGGTTGGGGCAGCTCGCATAATACTGATCCAGGACGCTGGAGCACCAGAGACTTTTCATATACATCCAAGGTTTGCCAGAAATCAGTGTGATCAGTTCTTTCCTCATGTTGATTAATAGTGCTAAATGAACAAGGATCCGATCTTTGACATCTTACTATTTTGCATTGCAGGGTTTCTTTGAGCCACCCCTTCCACCAGGATGCAAGTGGATATCTACTTGGACAATTGATAAATTTCAGTGTGTTGACAATGATGGTTGGGCATATGGACCTGACTTTTCATCTTTGAAATGGCCTCCTACTTCGAAAATGAAATCTCCTTCTTATGTTGTGCGACGGAGGCGTTGGATTCGTACCAGGCAGCAGTTTCTACCACAAGCCCTAGATCATATGAAAAGTGATGTCACTGCCATAAAGCCTGGATCTTCTTCTGTTGTACCTTGGAGAAGTACGGTGAAAGATTCCGACCAATGTTTACAAGTTCGCCCATGTTTTGAACAGCCTCAGAGCCCCTATTCTTGGGGCCGTGCTGTCGCCATTGGTTCAGGCTACACTAATGGGAAGGAACAGCCAACCTATGATCAAGAGACCCTCTCTAAACAGAGTACAACCAAGCAGGGAGATAAATCTCAGAATTTCATGCTTAAGTTGGATCGACTGGAGAAGAAAGATATACTGTTTTGTTGTCCTAGCACTGGAAGTAAGCAATTTTGGCTTAGTGCTAGCACTGATGCCAACATTCTAAACACTGAGCTGAATGCACCTGTATATGATTGGAGAATCCGCGTCAACTCGCCTTTGAAGTTGGAAAACCGGCTTCCATGTTCGGCAGAGTTCACTGTTTGGGAGAAAACAAAAGAAGGGAACTTTGTCGAGCGACATCAGGGTGTTGTCTCTTCGCACAAGAATGCACACATATACTATGCAGATATCCAGAAACCGTTATATCTTTCTCTGTTCGCTCAAGGCGGTTGGGTTTCAGAGAAGGTGAAGAGTGCAGTTTTGAACTTGTCTAATGTTTTCTCCTTCCTTGCAATGATCTAACAGTTGAGCATTAATGTCATGTTGCAGGATGCTGTCCCTATTTTGGATGTATCATCTAATAACCGCATTTCATCGTTCTGGATGGTCCACCAGCAGAGTAAAAGGTTTTCCCTTGCGTTTAGTCGCAATGAAAGTCTCGTTAAGAAAGTTGTTTATTTTGGCGAAGAAAAAAGAAAGTTGATAATACATTTATTTAGATTATTTGATACTCATTCTTTGGGTAAATCACCTGCACTTTTAAAATTACAAGTACCCCATTGAAGCTACCATGTAATTTCTTTGTGTCATTCTCTTGAAACTGACATTTTGCACTGCTTATGAGATGATATCAATAAATATTGATATGGATATTTAAAGAAGGAGCTCCTTCATATCTTCATCCTTGAATGAAATTTTGGCTGACGACTTCAAGCTAGCCATAGTGTGTGTAGGGGCCATTAGTCCCTTCTACTCTACTAATGCAAGCGGTAACCCGTGGAGTGCCAAGCTGGACATAACTTCTGTTCTTTAAGTTGAAAAAGATTATTTTGATCTTTGAGTTTACTTTTCCTTTCATGTAGCGAGGACTCTCAGTTCATGTTTATATGCCATAATTGTGTTATTGTCAAAATAAGACAATCTCTCGGATCTATTTGATTAAAAAAGAAAAAAAATATCAAACGGGCTATACGACGTTAGATGTATAACATATTTATTTAAATGTCTAGACATATCGTATGAACACACAAACGGACAAAATAGCCTATTTAAGTTTTATTTTGTAAATGGGTTAAGTGGGTTGATACTTGCATGACAAGTTAATTTTGTCTGTATCATGAGCATAATTAAGGTCAATCCGAACACATTTAACTGCATGTCATGCCTACATTTGCCCTATTTTTGCCTTGTTGTTCAGCCATGTCTTGTTCAAGTGTAACTATTCGTAGTAACTATCTTGTCTTATTTGCAGGAGGATACGTGTGAGCATTGAACATGACATGGGAGGAAATATTGCAGCACAAAAGACACTAAGATTTTTCGTTCCATATTGGATCACTAATGACACCTGTCTTCCTTTAGCCTATCGGATTGTGGAAATGGAATATATGGAGAATGCGGAGGCAGATTCCCTATTGCTATCTAGAGCAGTTAAATCTGCAAGAACAGTCCTACGAAGTCCCTCACATACATTTGATAGGAGATATTCCAGCCTAAAGAAGAATGTTGGAGTGTTAGAAGTCATTGAGGATAGCAGTCCTATGCCTAGTATGCTTTCTCTACAAGATTATGGGACTCGTGGTGGATCACCATTTCCATCTCAAAAAGAGTCATATCTCCCACCCAGGCTTGGTATTGCTGTTGCCGTTCGTCCTTCTGAGACTTACAGTCCTGGAATTTCTCTTCTTGAGTTGGAAAACAAGGTTAAAATCCAGATGATCATCTTGTGCACATTGTATCTGTGAATCCATGTTTTCCTATAAGTTCCTTTGGCTTCCCTGAAACCTCTCTGTGTAGTAGCTTTATTCCTTCTCCTACCTGAAGTGTAGGGAAAAGGAATTTTCAGTACTGAGTTAATAAATATACTGTTGCAGGAAAGAGTTGGGGTGAAGGCATATTGCTCGGATGGTGCTTATTACAAGATTTCTGCTCAGCTGAATATGACCTCGGACAGAACTAAGGTTGGGATCTACTAATGTTTACTTAGTTTGAGACTTATTGCCAATAAATCGTCCTCCTTGGAGTTTCTGTTGGCTGGAAGCAGTTTAGTTCGCCGAACTTTTTTTTTTTTTTTTAATGTTTCTCAATATATTTTCTGAGGTTAACTGTCTGTTTGGCAATGCATAGATTCGGCAAAACTATAGTCAAAAGAAGCCTTGTGTTCTAGCTATGTGCCCAGCTTGTTGGAGAAAGGGACTTCACCGGAGGAAAGATGATACTCTTGCATATGCACGAAATTTTTTGCATCTAACCCTAAATGAATTTATTTAGCTGTGGTGATACATTATTTAATATAGCTGGCTACCAGCAGATTATCCATTTTATGGAAACGAATAAGCAAGTCTCGCTAATAAATGTATTAAGAATTCTTAAAGTTGATAGAGGCTCTTACCACCTTCCAAGTTGTGCTTTCTAACGAACACACTGAGGAAGTCTACATAAATTTTCTGCAGGTTGTTCATTTTCAGCCACACACTTTGTTCATCAACAGGGTTGGTTACAGTATCTGCATGCAGCAGTGTGATTCACAATCACAATCAGTGGAGTGGCTTCTTCCGACTGATCCTCCAAAAGTTTTTAAGTGGCAATCTTCTGCTAAAGAATTAATCAAGGTCTATCAAATGATAGGGCATCTTCTTTTGTATGGTCATTGTTTCGTACTTTTCTCATTATGAGGATTTTGATTTTGCTACAGTTGCGGTTGGACGGGTACAAATGGAGCACACCATTCAGTGTTTCAAGTGAAGGTGTAATGCGTATTTTCTTGTTAAATGAAAGTGGAAATGATCCAATGCAACTAAGGGTTGAAGTAAGAAGTGGAACAAAGAACTCCCGATATGAAGTTCTGTTTCGACCGAATTCTTTGTCCAGTCCTTACAGGTCATCTTCTCTTCTTAAATTTCTTACCAGGATTAGCCCTTGTCCTCCTCATTGGTTTGCTTGTAAAGCGTGGAACATCTGGGAAAGTAGACATGCATTTGCAATTTGTCTTCTAGGAGACTATTATTAATTTCTTTCTTTTTTTTCCTGCTCTTTGAATTTCTTTGAAAGTATTCTCTGATAGTCTTTTATGTGTTGTATCTAGAAATTTGAAGTTGAAATGTCCAGATTTATTATACTAATATGCGGCTTAGGAGGACTTTTTTTTACCAGTTCTTGTTATTTTCCTCTTTCGTGCTTTTCTAGGTCAGAAGATTCTGTTGTGCATTATCAGAGTGCGAACCTCTGCTTTCTCATCACCTCAATAGAGCTATTCTTTCCTCTTCTCTTTTACTGTTAACATTCTTTAATCTCTAATTCCAGGATTGAAAACCGCTCAATGTTTTTGCCTTTTCGCTTCCACCAAGTTGAAGGTGGCAGCGATTCTTGGCAGTTTCTTCTTCCAAACTCTGCTGCTTCTTTTCTATGGGAAGATCTTGGTAGAAGGCGCTTGTTGGAAATCTTGGTAGATGGGGCTAATGAAATGGCATCTAAAATGTACAATATTGATGAGATTTGTGATTACCAGCCCATCCATGTGGCTGATGGGCCTGTCAAAGCTATACGAGTTACTGTTTTAAAAGAGGAAAAAGTCAATATAGTGAGGATCACCGACTGGATGCCAGAAAACGATTCTCCCACAATTATGAGTAAAGGTATTTCATTGCCAATGCCACATGTGTCTAGCGATGAGAAAGGCCAACAAGCACTATCAATTTCCGAGGATGAATTTCATGTTATTGTTGAGATTGCTGACTTTGGGCTATCCATTGTCGACCATACTCCTGAAGAGATATTATATCTGTCGATCCAGAATCTTTTGCTTGCCTATTCAACCGGCTTGGGCTCTGGAATCAGTAGGTAGGTTTTTCTGCTCTGTACCTGTGGATATCTGCACTGCTGGCCTTCACTTTCCTTTTCCCTTGGTACTCATTAAAATGTGGAACTTAGTAGCAAAAGTAAGATGTTATCTTCTATTTTGCTTGAGCAAAATTTGATGAAGAGGAAAATACTGGCTGGTGGATGTGCTTGTGAACCTGAGTCTGTGATGCAGAGTTTGGTATGTGAGACATGCAGTGGTAAACTATCTTTTGACGATTTTATTCCACTTCTTTGGTAACAGAGATTTTCCTGTCTTAAGATCAGACAATGCAAGGTTACTTTTCTGAGGGGAAAATTAAAAGATAGGGGTCAGCAACCGACTTTTAACCCATGACAGGACCTTAGAGGATACTCAATGTGAAAGTCGTAATGCTATTTCGATAAGCGACCCTCAGTTTAATATTCTTTTTGGGGGAAAAGGAATCTTCATTGAAACTGTTAAAGGGTCTGTCTGTTTAGATTTATAAAAAACAAAAGGTGCTTTTATACTTCCTGCCAAAATTGCAAATATTACTCAAATTAGAGATTCTATGTAGGTCTATGTTGAAGTATGTCCCACATTGCTTGACAAAGGGTTCTAAATGCTCTTTATTTTAATGTGGTCTCCCTCCACCCATTAGCTTAAGCTTTTGGGTTGGACTTTCTAACATGGTATCAGAGCCAGTGCTATCTCTTTTGCGAATGTGTGTGGTAAAAAGGTTCCTCAAAAACTCCACATGAATGTGCATAGTCAAAATTTCACGTGCCACTCATAATCCGGCTTGCACATGAGTGGGGTGTTGAAGTATGTCCCACATTATTTGATAAAGGGTTCTAAATGCTCTTTACATTCATGTGATTTCCTTCCACCTATTAGCTTAGGCTTTTGGGTTGGACTTTCTGACAGTCTATATGTTTTATATTATGATAGTTTTCAGGTGTTTATGTTTTAAAAAAAAGTCAAATTGCTTGCATCACAAGATTCAGAAAAAGCAAAAAGTAAGAAGTAGGAGTTACTCCTAACACGCCCTAAATTAACTAGTTGCTATTCCGGGTTTTGTCTTGGTAGCACCTGAAGCTGGATTGGGTAGCTGACATATATTGCTCACTCTTCAGTTGAAACAGGCAGTTATAGCATTTCCATTGCCAAGTTGTATGTCTTCATTGTTGAGAGTATTGCCATATTTGCTGTTTCTTCTGTTGAGCAACTAATTTTTCTGTTGCAGGTGCAAACTACGAATGCGTGGATTGCAAGTGGATAATCAACTTCCTCTAACTCCAATGCCAGTTCTCTTTAGACCGCAGAGAGTTGTGGAGGAAACTGATTTTGTGTTGAAACTGTCCATAACTATGCAATCTAATGGGTCTCTTGATTTATTTACATATCCTTTTATTGGAGTCCAGGTGAGTGCAACTATTTCATTTTTGGTTGCTTGATGCTTGTGAGTTCCTTCAAGCTTTACTATTGACACATCATATGACTGCTTCCCCTTTATGATGATTAGGGGCCTGAAAATTCTGCTTTTCTAATAAACATTCATGAACCAATAATTTGGCGCCTTCATGAGATGATCCAGCAGGTCAACTTTAGTAGACTATATGAGACTCAAACAACTGCTGTTTCTGTTGATCCTATCATTCAAATTGGGTATGCAACAAGCTTATATGATATTGTAATGATATCTTCCCTATGTTTAAAGTTGCTTGAAACTTGCTAAGTGAGTTATCTGAAATGGCAGGGTTCTCAATTTGTCCGAAGTTCGATTCAAAGTATCAATGACCATGTCGCCAAGTCAACGGCCAAAGGGTGTCCTTGGGTTTTGGTCATCCTTGATGACTGCTCTAGGGAACACCGAGAATATGCCTGTCAGTCTTTTCATATTTGCATGCTCTTTGTACTAATTTTCTTTAGTTTTGTCCAAATCCGATATTCATACAAATCATATCTATCCAGCTCACCTCATATTCCTGAAAGGAAAGAACAATATGAGGAAAATTGTCTCACATTGAGACAGTGCATATTAGGGATGACCTATTATATGTTCTACTTTATTGTGCACCATTCTTCTTTATGTTGCTTTTATATGGTTTTCGATCCGATTGGCTACTATGCTGGCTTCATGAGGGTATGGATTTTCCAGCGGTGCACTTAAATTATTCTTTATGTTATCTGTTAGAGCCAACTCCTTGGCTGTCTCAGTATTAGGATATAATCTTGTTTGAGCGCCGAAGAGGATTACTTTGGGTGAGCTATTGGAGAAACAGTTGCGCTTAAGACTTGTGGAGATAAAGTTTTGAGTCCCATAATTTTGCATGGTAGAAGTTTGATTTCCCACATCAATCCGTATGTTCAGGCTACTTACCCAAGTTAAGTGTCATCCTTGTCTAATTCATGAGATTCGCGGTGTCACTCATGGTTCTAGGGTTTATCCACCTAAGGAAAAGAATATTAGTTTTTTTCCTCATGTACTCTCTGCTGCATAATAGATGCAGAGTTACGTCCAATTCTAACATAGTGAATTATGTCTCAGGTGAAAATAAATCAAAGATTCCATGAGAATGTGTCCATGAGGCAGAGTTCTATGATTAGCAATGCTATCTTAAACATAAGGAAGGATCTTCTCAGTCAACCCCTGCAACTTCTCTCTGGCATGGATATTTTGGGTAATGCAAGTAGTGCCCTTGGACATATGAGCAAAGGTGTTGCTGCCTTGTCAATGGACAAAAAGTTCATACAGAGTCGCCAAAGACAGGTATTTGCTATTCACTTACTCTGTACGCTTTGGTATCGTTTTCACTACCCAAGAAGGTATCAATTCGTAGGTGTAGTTTTAAGTATGCTAGAAATATTAAAATATGTGAAACTGTCTCAAATGGGTGGGAATGTGGCCTCAGGGTCTAGGACGGAGGACCGTGTGGCTTCTGGCCAATTTGTTATACTGATAGAAGAGACTAGCATGGAGACCATTCAGTCTAATGCATTGGTGCTCCACCTTCAAGTCTGGCGAGGTGGCGGTTCAGAGTAGTTTGCAGTCAGCATGGTCGGCCATGGCCTCTAAAACACCACATCACCCAAGTTATACATGTCACACACTGGCTACTACTGCTGTTCTGCTACCATGTATACGCTTTTGATAGATAGACCACTATTGCAGAACTCGAATTTGACAACCATGTTTCAATTGACGACACCATCTACATCATCTTTTGAGATAACAATGTCATTCACGTATATCACCATGGAAATACCTCTACCAGATACATAAATATTATCATCAGCACGGACTGTCATCTTTGTGAAGATGACATTTAGCAGTTACTTTGTCTAAGGAATATCCTCTTATGATTTGAAGTGGTGTCCTGGCTTAAGATAACTTGAGTAGAATGAGCTTATCCTGCTGGGTGAAGGACTGAATGGTGCTTTGCTTTCTAGTGCTTACGCTTTTGTTAGAATCTGTATTGACCCTTATCAAAAGCACTCTCCAGCCTTCCTATCTATTACATTTCCGGTTGGAAGCCATTCCAAATAAGGTCTTTCAGGGCTATTCCAGTTTTGTTATTTTCTTGTATATCCGTCATAACTATCTACTGGTTTTGCATTTCAACTTTTGTTTATACTTCTCAGTAGCTGTCTCCTCAATTCTCTCTTCAATACAATCTTTGCAGGAAAACAAGGGTGTAGATGACATAAGTGATGTTATCAGAGAGGGAGGAGGAGCACTGGCAAAAGGACTTTTTAGAGGAGTCACTGGCATACTGACAAAGCCTCTCGAAGGAGCGAAAAGCTCTGGCGTTGAGGGGTTTGTCCAAGGAGTGGGGAAAGGACTAATTGGTGTAGCGGCCCAACCTGTGAGTGGGGTTCTGGATCTTTTGTCGAAAACAACTGAAGGTGCAAATGCCATGAGAATGAAGATAATTTCTGCTGTTACTTCTGAAGAGCAACTTCTTCGCCGGAGGTTACCTCGTGTGATCAGTGGCGACAATTTGCTTCGACCTTATGATGAATATAAAGCTGAAGGACAGGTATTCCTTGTTTAAAATTTTTTTAGTGTCCCAGAACATGAAATTTATTCACAAAACAAAAGTAGGGGAGCCAAAACTTGCTACATGCCAAAGTAGACCCATGGTATCGATTTTACCATTCACCAAGATCCCAATTTTCGATGTTGAGCTCTATGTCTATCCAAAGAGATTCTCCTTCTAACATCAGGACAATTAATAAGCCTTCCTCTCATGGCCTTTTTAATTCTCAACAAAACAAGTCCATGAAGTTTTGGAATCTGGCTGTGTCAGTTTTGGGTTTTCAGTGGGCTAGTGGAGAGTAGGCAGAAAAAGAGCTAAGAGCTTGATTGGGCTCCCATTAGGAGCATCTTCCATAATGTTGGTTCATTTTGTTCGAATTGTGAATTCTTGGCTTTTTACTTTGAAGTTTTGGATCACACGTAGGATGTAAATGCTGTCATTGACCGTCTAGACTCCTTATACCATAGATGATTGTGTATATCGATTGGTGTCTGCCTGGTGCCTTTCAATGGTTCACTTATTACCGTTCAAAAAGGGAAAAAAAAAGAAAAAGAGATCAGTATTAACAGCAAAATAAGTGTTACGTAAAACAAGAGTTTCTTGGAACTCAAATACATTAATTCATTCCTAGAAAGCTTGAATAGTTGTTGAGGAAAAAGCATTACCCTTGAAAGTAGAAGTAGCCCAAGTAGCTTCACATTTTCAATCACCAGGAATGCATGTAATGATATTAACTTCAACCGCAGCAGACCATACTTTGGAAGAGATAGGACAGCCAAACAGCAAAAAGTATTCATCTTCCATGGCAAACTCGCATAAGCAGCAGGTGGAGAATCTTGCAAGTTCCATTTCATTTGTCTATCCCTGGTAGCTAATCTTTTATGCACGGCCAACCAAGAAATTCCTGGGTATGCTAGGACTGAACCTTATCAGTTTACTTCACAGCACCTTGAAACCCTTAGGCCTTAAGAGAGTTTCAACCACTCCCTACCGTAAATTCATCGGATAAAAACAATGTCCAGGAGAGTTTGGCACAATAGAACTGCATAGCAGAGCTTGAATTTGCACCAAAGCTTCAGACCTAGCGGGGGCCACCTTTAGACTGAAAATGTGGAGCAGAGTCATACACAATCCTGCTAGCAAAATGCTTTAGCAGAGGGCCTAGAGGATGCCATAAAGCGAAATGATTCCCCATCTCCAGTTATGTACTTGATATAAGGTTGAGTAGCATCCCCAAACTTCAAAAATTTCCTCCAAATAAGCAAAGTGTTGGCTGAGACAGTCGAAGTCCGAAAAGGCCTGTCCTTTAGCTTGTACATTCTCAACCGAGCAAACCGCTTGAAACCAGACTGGATAAAGACTAGCTGAATACAACGCATTATACAAGCCTTCTTCCTGCCATTTTATCCTTTCAAGGCCAAGTTCTCCTTCCTTCTCAGGCAAACAGGTGTCTCTAAACTCACCTTAGCGCCTTTTGCATGAGAACTATTGCTTCTCCAAAGGAATGCCAGAATTTCTGCTTCTTGATGACCTTAAGATGAAAATATCTGTGACGACTCGATTTTCGCCAGGCTAAATTTGTAAGCGGAATGGTATTTGTCGGACTTGGAATAATAGTGAGAGTGAATTTGGAGTTTTAATTATCTTGTGTGGAGGATTATTGGGCTTATTTATGTGAGAAATTAGTACTACTAGTGAAATTATTGCCTAGTGAGCTGAGGACGTGTAATTTCGCATGTGGACAAGTGTCCACACACTCCACGCATGAAGGACAAGTGGCGTGCCCTCTTTGCGTAGTGGCAGCCACGCATGAGGCCCCCATTCTATGTAAGGCCCAACTCTCTCTCTCTCTTCATTTTTGGGAAGATCTCTCAAGCTGCTGCTGCTGCTTCTTCTTCTTCTTCTTCTCCTCGGAGATTGACCCTCCCGCGACGCTACTCGCTCTCGATCTGTCGCTCTTGCCCTAGCCTTGCGGAAGGAACGATGAAGCTCAGTAGAGCGTGGGAACGGCACGGTGGTGGTCTTGTGGTGGTTTGTGAGCGTAGAACTATGGCGAGTAGAACTTCTAATGCGTCGATTTTTGGTTCGCTTGTTGTTTGTGTTTGCATGTATTGGATGGTAGTTGAGTAGAAGACTCAGTGTGTCAGGAATGCTAGATATGTGGAAGGACCGTCGAGACAGGCGGCGGATTGAGGTGGCTGTGTGGGAGAAGTTGTGTTGAATGCGCGGCGGGTCTTGAGTGCTTTGCATGTTGGGTTCGGTGAATGGAAAGACACCTTATGGTGATCAGTAAGCTGGTTTTGTTGGTTGATTGTTGAATGGGCGACGGAGGATGGTGGCTTGTGCATGAAAGGCTTGAAATTGGGTAGTTATGGGTGCGAAAGACCACGAATTGGCTTGTATGTTCTGAATCCCTAACTAAATGAAGTGAAATTGGTTATGGGTTGATGGAATTCGAAGTCAATTGGGTGAATAGGTGATGGATCGTGGATGGTTCATGTGAGAGGATCGGCGAAGGCGTACTTGGGCGTGTAGATAGTCTTGATGCCTTCGCATGTCATGGTTATTGTTTGAATGGTCTGGCCTATCACCGATCCATTTGGTTTTACTTGCCCTGTTATGATTGACATGTGTTGCTTGCTTGTTGGGTGATTGACGGGCCATTTGTCATGGTGTTAGAGCTTTTACTCGCTGAGCTTTGGCTCACTCCTCATGGATTAACTGTTTTTTAGAATACCTAGCCAGTGATGGTGGCAGCGAGGAGCGGCGGTCATGGATAATGGTAGCCATGGACGGAAATGATGTTGGTGGATCGGGAGCCCAGATATTTTTGTGTGGTCTCCCAGTTGTCTTGTGAAATGGATAATGTAATTAACTGATTATATATATAAAATCAGTTGTTTGAGATATCAGGTGCAGTTAGTGAAAACCTATGAGGCCATACCCTTTGGGCATGCCTACCCTATTGTATGCACTTGGCCTCGCTTGTTTTCTATTAGTATTTTGCATGCGCCAGCTATATATATGCATTATCAGATTAAAGAAGAATGCATAATTAGTAAGGTACGGCTGCGCCCTGGGACGATACCATATCTCCCCAATAATTGACGAAGTTTGCATAATAGAGCTTATAAGTTACCGATTTGCAGCTTCCATTAATTGAACATACTACTAATACCATCTTTCAAAGGCTTGTGAGCTTCTAATCATTTTCAGTAAGGGCGTACTTTTTCTAGTTAAATTGTACATTGGAGAAGAAAGAGAGATTATGAAACTATGGTTATGTAATTGATTCATCTCTGTGGTTTGTTAATGTTGAAGAGGGCCATGTACTTTTAATACGTTTTTTATGGTCAGATCTCTAAATAATTTTCCCCCACTGTGAAGGTTATCTTGCAGCTGGCAGAATGTGGTTCATTCTTTGGCCAGGTTGATCTTTTCAAAGTACGTGGAAAGTTTGCATTATCAGACGCATATGAAGATCACTTTTTGCTTCCAAAGGGGAAAATTCTTATGGTCACTCACCGACGAGTTATATTGTTGCAAGTAAGTAGCTTTATAAGATGCTCATGATGGCAGATCGTGCTTTCCCGTATCGAATCCTGACATTGCCTTTGTGTTCCATATCAGCAACCATCAAACATCATTGCTCAGAGAAAATACAACCCTGCTAGAGATCCATGTTCTGTCTTGTGGGATGTGCTCTTGGATGACCTGGTGACAATGGAATTAACTCATGGAAAGAAAGACCTACCCAAGGCTTCATTTTCTCGGCTGGTTCTTTATCTGAAAACTAGACCACCAGAATTTAGGGAGCAAGTCCGTGTTATAAAGTGCAGTCGTGACACCCATCAAGCTTATGAGATATACTCTTCGGTTGAGAGAGCAATGAGTACTTATGGACCAAGTAAATCAAAGGTTTGCTCTTGTTCATGTTATTGTATGTGATTGTCTAAAATTTATGATGCATTACATGCATTTATGGCATTTGGAAATGCCTCGGTTGTTTAGGCGGGCTTTAGGCACCTTTAGTTTTCTAAGCAACTCCTTATCTTTCTTATTGACATTTGAAACTTCCTGTTGCCAATACTGTTACGTCACCCTACTTGATTTTCAATACGTGCATGAAATGACCATCTTGATTTGTTAGCCTGAATGGCGACCCCATTCAGCGAGATAAGGATTATGTATTTGTTTTTTCTGCTGTTGTTTAAAATGGTAAGGCATCCTTCAATGAATTGGTGTTGTTTGCAACAATTTGCAGGAAATGCTGAAAAACAAAGTCAAAAAGCCATATTCTCCTATCAGTGAAGGCAGTGACGGTGAAATAAATCCAAAGGAATCAAGTAGCATGTGGTCTCCCCAACAGGTTCCTGTATCAGTACCTCTGAATTCTACTTTTGGCAGCAGTGTTGGTTAAAAGCACAACTCAGCACCCAGAGGAGATGTGGATATAGCTTCTGGTAACATCAAGCTGGTGAATTGAGATTATTCTATAAGATTTTGTTTCCACTGCACACGAAATGGTATGCCTTCCTTTTTTCTCTTTTCTTGGCTCAAAACTTATCTTGTAAATATATGAAGTTTTAGAAGCGATCAGATCTACCTGTAGGCACTAAACTTTAGTGAATCTTGCAATGAGGCCACTGGACTTTTATTTCTCCAATATGCTATACTTTTGTCTAGATACAATTGATGCACGTACGATTGCACTCCGGCCAATTTTCTGGCATATCATTGACGTGGTGGACATGTGACCAATATTTTGGGATGCCACGTCATTGCAAAGTGTCTACCGCAGCAGCATTTCTTCTGGAATTTGGCCAAATTCCAGTCTAAGTGCATCAATCGCCAGAAATGAAAGTTTAGTAACTTGGGGTGGATGAAATCAAAAATTGGTGACTTCGTTGCAAATTCCACTGAAGTTCAATGACCACCAGTCAATTCACCCATCTTAATGGAGTCTTGTAGTAAAGTTTCGGAGGAGATTTTTATTTTTTCAATGACCTGAATTTACAACCTGTGGAATGCTGATTCAGGTTCTACGCTAAAAAAACTTTTTGACGTGAATAAGTACAAGCATGAGATCTTCCTGCTTGCGTAAGCACTTTGCTTGTTCTGTCAGCTTGAAGCTGATTCTTTTTTCACACTGAGCTCTTGGTCTCAAACGAGCCCACTTGCTTCAGCTTGATTAGGTCCAGATTATCATTACGTCACATCTTCTAGTTCTAATATTGTTTGCTCTTTCTGTGTTTGGAAGCGGCAGGTGTTGTACACCAATACTTCAGAAGATGAATTGTGTAAATGTTGCCTGAATCAATTGCATAATGTTCTTCAGATGCTGCAAGTGGCATAAGAATGCAGCAAAGCCATCTCCAACGCAGAAATGAAGATCGACGTCTTCAAGCTGTTCAAGACAAACAGGTAATCCAACCGAGAGATGGCATGAGAACCTGTATAGCCCCTTTTTCTAGTACATATATGTACAGTCTTACATGTAAATGCACAATTGTTTCAAGCCCTTTCAGGCATGATAGTCACATGGCTAGTTTGTTTTGATAGAGGAGGAAGATGAAGAAGAGTAACGATCAATCGCCGTACTTCTCGTTATAGTGATAATTCTTTTTCGGGTAAATTAGCCTCACTATAAAGGTTTCTGCAAAACAAATCTCTGTATTTCATAATATTCTCCATACTCGATGACTCCTTAACTTCCGCATTTTCTTTTGACTTCTTGAAACTTGCAGAAGCCTGCATTTTTTTGACATAAACATATATCGAAAGGGACTTCAATATGCAAATACAATTACTAATTACTTATGACCATTACTAGTAATACTTTTTTTTTTTTGGTCGAACATTACTAGTAATACTAATCAGTTGCTAATTGCTTAATTTTTTCTTTTTTATATTATTAATCATATTGAGAAATTACGTATGGTTAGTAACTTTTAAATGTAATATTAGAGGGAGCTTTTTCACATTTCTTAGTAACTTTCTTCATTGTGAAATATGAGTTTTGTACTGCCAATATTAAATTAAGTAGTTTTGCCAGGTGTAGTAATTTTTCAAGGTTCAACGTAATTTTAAATGGATCGTAAGTTTCCTGATAAGAACACTGAAAGTGCTAAAAGTTTTCGATGGCTTACTTTAGTGTCAACAGTTTTTTTTATGGCTTATTCAAGTGTTAAGTTGGAGAAAAAATGATTACTTAAGTGTCTTTTATTGCAAATTCTAGCTAATAAAATTACGTGGCTTTTGTAATTAATTGTTAGTACTTTCGTTAAAAAAGAAAGTCCATTGGATGATGAGCTAACTTTAATGGAAAAATGACGCCGCACGAAATGTTAATCTCTCTCCCCCCGCCGCCCCCCTCTCTTGCATCTTCTCTGGAGATTCTCGTCACCTGCGACATGGTGAGCCCGTGTTTTTGCCGTTGCTTCTGCCATCGCCTTGTCTCTCATCCTGCGCTTCTTCTCCTCCCGGATGCTTCTGGAACGGGAGAAAATTTGACAGGCTCTCATCTTTGTAGTGGTCATGGAGACCCGCGAGGCGGGGGAAAAATCAAAGGAAAAGGCTAGGGGAAAAGAATTGGTGGAGGAGGGACCTCCTGGGATTCAATGCGGCAACGAAGCGGTGGAACACATATTGCAGACTCTCCCATTGTAGATACATACTCTGTCCCAGAAATGGTTAAGTGGTATGGGTCATAAGTTCTTCCTCACTGTACACGAAGCAAGCTAGCTCGCCGGGTCTCTTGCGCGCTCTCTCTCTCTCTCTTTTGCTTGATGAAAACAAAACCCCCCAAGCACCTACAAGATACCCTGTTTATTTCCCAAATTGTCGGGTATGACCTTGCAAACATAGTCTCATATTTATAAAGAACATCACGGAGATGAAGAAAAGAGGTAGATTTGTCTTACAGAATAGGGGCCATCTGACCTTAAATGTTTGATTAATTCAATGTTCCTATCAGGAAAACCTCTCACTGGGTGATTCCTTAAAGAAGTTCCTTAATAAGTGAAGAAGACCATCCGTAAATTTTGTCCATGTTTGCATCACCAAGTTATTAGAGGCAGCATTCAGTCACTCCACGTTCACCTAGACCACTGCACTACGGAGAGAGAGTTTAACTTTAAGCCAGACACATGCGCCTTCGGAAAACAAACAAGTTGAGAGGAAAAAAAGGAATATTTAAGTTGTTATCAAAATGGAATTATGATTAGGAAACAGTAATTGCATAAGAACATTTTTAGTACAAACTAACCAAGCCAGTCCCACAAGGAGTTGACCAGTTGTCATGGTGCACCATAGGCAAAAGTAGCTTCTCTCAGGGAAAAAGAACAAATGACGCAAATAAACCAAATGAGGCATCAAACGATAAAATAAAATGGAAAGGCCAACTTAGCATGATTTCCACTTAATAAGCTCATGATAGCTCCCGATTTTATATCATCATCCACAAATCAATGTAAATACATAGAAATCATAATCCAGATCTGGTGCTTTTCTTTTGTTCAGAAGCTGCCATGGTGGTTAGTGGACGTTATTCAACGCCCTTCTTCTCCATTTTTTTACGGCAGTCGGAATACCTTCCTCTCCAACGCAGTTTTGCTTTTGTTCTGCTAATGTTTTCGAGTTTGTGAAAAGTCACCTTCAGTATGCTGAGACCTTTTCCCTTTGCCATATCACATTGACGTTAACTAGCCGATTAAGACCTTTTATTGTGGGAAAATATGTCCATAGCATTGGATACTAAAGATAGGTATAATTTCTTTTTTTCTTTTCATGATAAATAAATGTAGTTCTTTTGATTAGCGTTATTAATCCTCCTACTACGGAGGCTCAACGCCAAGGCCGAGCGCTACAAGGAAGTTTTGCTCTCCTACCTATACCTTGCCAATAATATGAACTCCATAGTGAAAAGGCGAGATTCATGAATCTCATATACCTACATGACACACGAAGTAGGTGAGGCAGTACGCGACGAGCTCTGTGGCCGCGATGTAGAGCAAGGTCCTCTATTGTTGCCCAAAGTGGCGGATGAGAGACGATCGCCGGGGGCAAAGAGGCCATGTCTCTAGAGGTTCAACACGTCCAAGGAGGAGTACTGGAAGAGGATATCGTGGACTATGTCGGACAAGAAGCTAGGGACGATATCAAGCTGTCCATCTCGCAGAAGCTCTGCCGACATGGGAGGGTTCTGCCAGATGTGCTAAGGGTTTGTGAGGGGGGCAACGGTGAGGTAGAGAGGAAGCTCGTGAGGTTATGAGAGGTCGTTTAAGTTGGTGTGTGTGGAGGTCTACACTTCCAACACAATTGAGAACAAAAAGAAGGAAAGTAGAAGAAAAAGAAGAAATAAATATTTTTAAAAAAAAAAAGAAGCAAATGGGCCCCACATCGAGGGGTAATATGGTTAGTTCACTAAGAAAAAGAGTTTCCGAACAAATTAAGGAGTGGAAATAATGCCGTCTTAAATTTATTATAAACATATCAGTTTGGAATTTTTTTCATGATAATTAATTCAAAATTTGACATATATAATAAGCAACGTGGACGAATGGCCGAAATTTAATGTCGGGGTTATATTTTTCCATCACCGTGGCACTCAAGAGATACTCAAAGAAAAGTTATGGCACGTGTTGTTTTCCGCTTTCTTCTTCGTAGAATTCGTACCTCTTTGTGCGTTGACTCGACTCTAAGTTCCACCAACTTACCTTAGGACTTGCCGTAGCTTATAATTACACCCTTACTGTAGTGCCGGTTCCTTCTTCTACTTCGTTCTCGCTCCGACAGAGATCTACGCTCCGCTGTTTCTACGGCTGGGGACCGCCGTCGTTTCGCTCTTGGCTCGCCGTCAGGGTACGAGGAGGAAGAAGCAGGACCAGTCGCAGCAGGCGAGGCTCCAGCTCTCTGTCTCAGAGCTCCATTTGTGGTAACGCTTTCGATTCGCCGTAACTTGGCTGATTAGCTCAGTCTCGCAATTGTGTCGTTGTTTTGAGCTGAGAACTAGTGGGTTCCGCCCGGTTTCTGTTTTTCCGAAGCTGACAATGCAGTCAAATGCTTTCTGTCTGTGGAAGGAGTCCGCTGCTGTTTGAGGCGGCGATGGGCTTTCGAGCTCGATCATGGTTTTGTCTCGGTCGATAGTCATGACAGACCGATTGGTGGGTATTTCGGTTCAGTTGTTGTCTGGATTGCTCTCTCTTCTGTTTTTGAGCGGGGATAGTTCGTTGGTTTCCCTTGGAAAAGGAATTAGCTGATGTTGTGTTAGTGACTGATGTGAAACCAGAGGGTTTGAAAGCCAATATGCGGATATTTCACACTGAAAGGCTTCAGTATTTGAAGTGCATCACTTCCACTGAGGCTATCTTCTTCGCTGTTAATGCCGGTGCGTGGCTGATCGAGCGCGATTGAACAATTAGGGGTCCTTAGGCTGTCTTGTCAGCTGCCGAACTAATCTAATTTTTACTATTTCCTCGTAAATTCGGAATTATTTTACATATTGACGTTATATTGGCATCATCCTACCATTGCTCTTGGACAGAACAATGAGAGGTGAGATGGAAGGAGTCAACCCCACTTGCACGTTGCAATCTTTCCTGTGGTTGATTTGTTTACACGAATGAACAGAAGGATTGAGTAGTGGGAGTGTGAACCAGACTTCATGTTTTGCTTATGCTTTGCTGAGAAATGAAGAAATGGTCAGGGGGCATGTTGATTGTAGCTCTTGCTACCATCTTGGTGATTCGTTACAGTGTGGTAGGGAACAAGGTGACCAAGAAGCAGAAGCAGTCTGCATATAATTTCTTCAGAAACCATCCTAGCGATGAATCTCAAATGAAAGACGATGGTTCTTCGCTGTCCTTTCAGAGAAAGGCAACGGTGCTTAAAATCAAACCATCAGAGGAGCCCACTCTTGTCAATTATAAAGGACTAGATGACCTATATGGCTTGAGAAATATTTCAGTTGAAAAGCACAAATATCTTCTTGTGTGGGCTCAGATGCGGAGACTGCTTTCCAGGTCGGATGCACTACCAGAAACGGCTAAAGGAATACATGAGGCCTCTGTCGCTTGGAAGAATTTCTCTGCTATTCTGTACAACAAAGAAGTCTCCCAGGCTAGTATTATCAATATCAGTGAAGATAGGAATTGCCCACTGTTTGTGAGTAGATTTAGGGAGATGAATTCAAGCAATGGAACTTTCCTTGAGCTGCCGTGTGGGCTCATTGAGGATTCCTCAGTTACACTGGTTGCTATTCCTCACGGTGGCCAGGGAAGCTTTCATATTGACCTGATAGGATCACAAATTTCTCAAGAGGCTGATGTGCCTATCGTCTTGCGTTATAATGTGAGTTTGCCTGGAGAGAATATGACAGAAGAACCATTTGTCATGCAAAATACCTGGACTGATGAATTTGGATGGGGTAAAGAGGAGAGATGTCCTGCTCATGGATCTGTTAACAGCTTGAAAGGTTTTTTACTGACCTTTAGTTTCTTTCACTAGTTTTCTTTTTAATTGTGAGTTGATTCATGTGTCTATGTTAACGCCCCCCTCTCTCTCTCTCTCTCTCGCCAGAAGGCTTCAGTTGTGATGCAGCTTTTAGTAATTTGAGATTGAATGGAGATGATGAAGAGAGATTACATAGTCCTTGGTTTATGTACCCATGAGCGGGTGATGGAATTTTTTACTCCAAAGATAGCTCTTAGTGGTTATCAACTGATCATCCACTGCCATTGCTGCATGAAACTACCATGCATATAGTTGCATATCCTCAGTAATGATGCATCTCATTTAGTTAAAAATGGAGTAGGAATGGATGGGCTTTTCTAGAGATGGATACTTTGTACATTGCTGGCTGACTTTCCAAACCTGTCTCTGACATGGATCTGTCTTCTTCTTTTCCCCATTAATATGCCTTGTCTTCTCTTAGATTTACTGCAGTTACTTTTGTCTGACACGCCATCGCAGGTCTTATGCTGGATGGACTTGCTCTTTGCAATGAACAATTGGTGAGAGGCACTGTGGCAGAAAATTTGAATGCAAGAGGCAGTGAGAGTTCGACCAATGTATCTAGAAGTGTCCATGCAAGTGCCAATTTTCCATTTGCAGAAGGGAGTTTATTCACTGCCACGTTATGGGTTGGTCTGGAGGGTTTCCATATGACAGTTAATGGAAGGCATGAAACATCATTTGCTTACAGGGAGGTAAAAAGTATGCATTTAGTTACTTATTATCTAGTTATGTGCTGTTGTAGTCACTAAAATGCTATATAAGAGTTCTCCTAATGCAGAAACTTGAACCATGGTTGGTTAATCGAGTCAAAGTGGCTGGTGATTTGGATGTGTTATCGACTATAGCTGAAGGTTTGCCTGTATCTGAGGATCATGATTTGGTTGTTGATGCTGAGCATCTCAAAGCTCCATTAATTACCAAAAAAAGACTTGTGATGTTGATTGGAGTTTTCTCAACTGGGAATAATTTTGAGAGACGAATGGCTATAAGGAGGTCTTGGATGCAGTATGAAGCCATACGCTCTGGGGATGTAGCTGTTCGATTTTTCATTGGTCTTGTAAGTGATTAATACTTGCGTCCTATGTTTCTCCTACTGGATCTTTGGGATAACTCTCTGGAGTAACAGCTGTTTCTGTCAAATATAACCCTTTATTTTCTCATGTCTTGATGATATTTGCATATTATTGCTTATCTGTTTGTTGATTAAAGGTACGCACAAAGCTAAGTAATGTCAAATATCAAATCCATCCTGAAATTACCGAATGATGTTTCTTTTCTTTCTTCTGTTCCTTGATTTCAATGTGATTTTGGCCACTTTTGCCAAGTGGATATCAAGTATTTCGGCCAAAAAGTAAAGTGGATCTGGTTCAGTAAGAGTTCTGCTCTTCAGAGTGCTTTCTTTAAGCCTGTTTACCTGCTTAGTCCCTCAAACACACTTTCTTGCCCATACTTCCCCACAAACACATTTTGAGGTTATATGTATGTGTTGAAGCTAATTTAAGCATCTCTGAAAGAACTTACGTTTCCTGAATATCATGATCGCCATAACATCAGAGCAATATGTTTAATCATTGATACTTTGTCAGCATCTTTATTCAGAACCAGCATTCCTGTCATTAATTATACTGATCACGTGATATGTACCTTTAACTGCAGCACCAAAATATGCAAGTAAATGTTGAACTGTGGAAAGAAGCTCAAGCATACGAGGACATCCAGTTCATGCCTTTTGTGGATTATTACAGCCTTATCAGTTACAAGACAGTTGCAATCTGCATTATGGGGGTATGTATAATGACTTGATATATTTTCTCAAGAAGAACTCTGAATACGCATTATGTTTTCGCATGGAGAATCATCTTCACGGTGTGGATACTTATCAAGTATGATGGTAACGTCGAAATCATCTCATGAGAACGGGGATTCACGGTTCTATCTTGATTTGCTTTATAGTTGATGGACAATCAGCCTACCTGAAAGAGTTGGTACATGGTAGCTAGGGGTTTCAGAAAATGCAATTCACTGAAATCTGTTATTTGGTGAAAGTGGGAATGCATCTAATTTATGTCAATGGGATGTGGGATTTTCTGCATGCTCCTTTCTGTGTATAGACCTGATTGTTGAAGGATGATTCCGATAAAATACATGGAGAACTTTCCCTCAGATACCTGGGGGGCCTTGCTATTCTATTTCATAATCTGAAATCCTGGTGGCACATGTTTATTGTTGAAAATATCTTATGAGTTATCATATGTGGAATATGCAGACGAAAATCATCCCTGCCAAGTATATCATGAAAACAGATGATGACGCTTTCGTGAGGATTGATGAAACACTGTCCAAGTCTCAGGGGAAAACCATCTAATGGTCTTCTATATGGTCTCATATCTTCCAACTCATCTCCCCATAGAGAACAGGACAGCAAATGGTATATCAGTGAGAAGGTATGGCCTTTATCCCTATCCATTTTCGTTAGAAAACATCATACTTGCTTTACTAGTCAAGACATTCTCCTGGTCCTTAATGTAGGAGTGGCCACATAATAAGTATCCTCCATGGGCTCACGGTCCAGGTTATATAATCTCTCAAGACATTGCAAAGTTTATCGTTCAGGGCCACCAAGAAGGAGATCTGAAGGTAAGTGTTAGTTGTTTGATTCTGTCATATAGAGAGATGAAAGACAGGAACCTATAGGTTATTAGATTCTGTCATAATGCTCCTTGGACAGTTAAATGAGCCAATAATACACTCTGTTCTTCATTTTGGCTGCGAGACTGAATCACTTATGTGTTCGTCTCTTCCAATATTCAGTGGTTTAAGCTAGAAGATGTTGCGATGGGCATATGGGTAGAGCAGTTCAAGAACAGTGGCAAGGAAGTGCACTACATAAGCGACGAACGGTTCTACAATGCTGGATGTGAATCCAATTACATTCTCGCGCATTATCAAGGCCCGAGGAAGCTACTGTGCCTCTGGGAGACGCTGCAGAAAGAGCGCCAGCCCAACTGTTGTGAATGAAGTTCATCTCGTTTGCAACAGTCGCCTCAATCCTGCACAAAAAAAAAAAAAAAAAACCCTGTAAGTCTCGGATGAATCGCTGTTTTTCTAGCGGCAACGGAGTATTTCCACGAGCCCCGGCGCCACCGGTTTCACCACAATTGCCAAAACAGAGTAATGACACGAAATTTCATTAAGCCTTGTGGTTGGATGGTCTGAAGATCCCATTAGTTGGTTCTTTCATTCATGTAGCGTATCACCCCAGAGTTCTTCTTGTCATCTACCCAGCTCAAAGCATAGAAAGGGTGCTTTATATACCCACATCCGATTTTGTACTAAAGCATCATCAAGGTGTCCCATCTTCCCATGTGTTTTACCACTGCTCGCTTCCTTTCCCTTAATTCAAAAGCTTCTTCTTCTTCAAGCAGTTGCTGAAATCAAATCTACTAAGAAGAGTTCCTTCATGGGTCTGTCATATACCCTCCTCCTGTCTGAGATTACGGCCCATTCTTTCCCACTCATGAAAGCAAGAGAATGCGAGCCACCAAAGTCTTCATGTGTCTGGCAGAAAATGAATAATTTAAAAAACGTTGTTCTAAAAATTGACCATTTGCTTCGCTTACAAATATGAATAAATGAAAAGGACCGTTATCGATAATAAAAGTAGTCCGACATAAATTATCACCCATAACAAAATCATCTTCCATCCTAGTCTACAGCGAAAAAGTTTTCCATTGATCATTTATTTGAAGATATATAATCTTCGACCATCGTTTTCATTGTCAAATGGCCCAATCAGAGAGAGATGCTCAGGCTAGGAAATTTGCATCTCTCGAAGAGTGTCACGATTGGACAACGTGAAGTGGACACGTATGTGGTCTAGAAATCTTGGAAACAACATGTGGAGAGCAACAGGTCAAAACTTTGAATGTGAAAAATTAGTGGACAGATTAAAACAAAATCAAGCACGGGGCACTACCAAAGTAATCCAACTCGGAGATGGGCAAGCGGTCTTTTTCCAACATTTTAAAGTTAAACTAAACTTTGACAAAAAAAATTAAAAAAAGTTAAACTAAAGAAATTGAAGATAATATAGAAAATAAAGAAAAGAAAATTACGAGTTATGTACCTGCGTGTACATCCAAACTGATTTCCCTTTGTCCCGCTCTGCTTTTGCGTGGGGAACGTGGAACACGTCGGACAAACACTGGAACACGTACGTGCGCACGCTCCTTCTCGACAAAGGAACAGAGTTTTTAAGGAACTATTTTACGTCCAAAGGGCCTAATTTTTTAAAGAATCTCAAACTTTAAGTTTAGTTTTGATCTTGCCTCGAATTGTTTTTATTATTTCGTAAAAAATTCTCAGCTTTCACTCCAGTTTGAAAATCTGCACATACGTCCCAAAATTCCCCGTTACTTAACTCAAAATTATGGACATCGAAACCAGTTAGAAATACACTATTAGAATATGCATTTTCATTGGCACTTTCATCTTATAAGGAACAACACAAACCTCCTGACGTTGATATATCAAAGAAATTAATGGTAATTTTTGGAAGGGCGGGTAGATTTTGGACTAGAGTGAAAGTTGAGGATTTTTACGAGATAAAAAAGTTCGAGATAGAAATGAGGACCGAGCCTAAAGTTGAGAGATTTTTAGGGAATTAGCCCTATCCGAAGCAGTGGCAGCGGCAGCGGCATCCTCAAGCATGACACGGAATTGTTCATTTCTAATTGCACAGAATGATGAAGTCGCTATCATTACCCAACATGACAAACCCTTTTCGAAACATTTTATCCAGTCGAGCTACTCGAGCGAGAGTTTCGAGCGACGATTTTAGGTCGATTCAGTATCCGATTCGACGTGCCAATACATATCCGTCCCGAAACATCTCACCTGCTCGGCGTTAAACAAAAGTCGAATTTCACAACACATCGGGTCGCCGACCATCCCATACGAACACCTTTGCCCTGAAAACCAAGTTACGTGCTGCTTTCCTTCCAGGAGCTGCAAAAGCTTCCTTCTTTGCTTCACGAAAGGTTTTCTTCGAGCTAACTGGTGAAAGCAAAAGGCCCTCCTCTCCCGTTAACTCGTCCCTCTTTTCTTTGCCTTCTTCTCTGGTTGGAGGGATACACGTCATTTCCCAGTCATAAAGATGAGGAGATTGCCTGTAATTTCGTGGGATAGGGCTTGGCACTTGTTCCAGGTGAAAACAGTCTTCTTTTTCCACTGTGATAAGCCAGTTTAGAGATGCAAACATAAGGAGGATTCGCATGTACCGACGGGCAGTTCTTTCGATCACTAGACCCGTCAAAATAGATCATAAATCTGTATATAATAAGCTATTTTATTTTATAAATTTATTACATTTCAAATAATGCGAGTGGGATCGTAAATGGGTCATATATGGAACCAATTCACATTTATGATCCTCTTTAATTTTGTACTCTCATCTCGGTTTGGGTACGAAATTTTTTAAATTTAGTTAAATGTGAAAGCATTTTAGGAATATGAGTCGAGTCGGGTATGAATATGCGTTACTAGATTTACATTGCATGGAAATGTGTATATTTGAATCGGATCATTTTCAATCCGAACCATTTATATGACAAGTCTATCGACGGCGTACGTCACGATGAGTTAACGGTGCGTAGTACAACCGAGCCGGTCACTTCCTCCATTCAGGAAAAATCCGTGTCCACTCCTTTTTCGAGTTGATTCTGAATAAACGAATACAGAAGGAGCCAACAAGGTCGTTCCTGCAAAGAAGAACGAAAATAAGAAACGGAGGAAGACAAAAGCAATGTCGGTAGTTGACGCCATCTCGTACGTCAGAAAAGTCAAACATGTCGGGGTCAACGAGCAATCCTTGTGAACCACGTGGAGAACACGATTCGCGTTTTTTTTTCCCCTCAAATTTCTCATGTATTAAGAGAAGTTGTGATTAGCCTTTTCTTTTTTTATAATCCCATTAGCAAATTCACCATCATCGAACCCTCGATTTATTACGTAATTAGCTAATCGAACCCGAATTAATTCGCAGGTGGAAGGAGCAATTGTCCTCCACGAACGGCTCCGATTCGATACCATCGACGCGATCGAAATCATGGCCCGATTGCTCCTCAAGCGTGATTAGGATAACACCTCTCTCATAAGATTCCCATTTGTAATTTGCACTGGGCGATGATGATGCCGCGCCTTGGACCCTACCTAATTCAACGGGACAAATTCATTAATGTACCAAAGTTGGCTAGTTTAATCAACTTGTTGCCATGATTATAACCTTCCTAATCTTTTCCTAATCCACACTATTATTGGAATATAAAAAAAATAATTGGAGAGGGGAAGAAGACTCTGGATGGTTAGCAATTTGAGTTGGTCATTGCATTGACCTAGAAGATAAGTAGTGTTGGATAAGCTAAATCGTTTGCTTAAACAATTAAAACCCAAATGAGCTCCGCATTCGAAGGTACCTACCAAGTTTCTCAATTGCGTTTACACCTATGATTTGAACTACACAATAGTCTCTCTTCTAACATGCCGTTATGCGATATTTCTACTACCCCCAACAAAAAAAAATTTGGATCAATTGTTCGTGAAGTCGAATTCTTGCTTTCCGAGTCTTTTCTTCTCGTAAAAAGTTCGCTGTCCCTTAGCACAGGAGAGGTGGCTGCACCCGATTTGACTTCGAGAGAGCCGCCATCGGCAGGAGAAGCGCGTTAATCGAGGCTTACTCAGCGACGTCGTTTACTGAATTGCTGGGTTTTAGATGCTTCGTTAGTCTCTCCTTGGATCGCAAGTTTTATTGTAGAGACGGATAAGATCCTTTTTTGTCTTTTTCTCGTTGGGAGATGCTTAGAATGCACGCCATCCTTTTGCCCAGCGAATGCGTTTGGGTACTCGATCAGGAGACCCGAAAATATCGTAGCGGGTTCTTACGACCCGCCCGACTCTGGAAACTCGGGTCGATTCCGGGGGGATCCACGCGGAGCGCGCTGAAAACTGGGATTGAAAACCCGGGCGCCCGCTCTACCCCGAAACGACCGGCCGTGCCCGTGACGACACCTGCCGCGCTTTTCGACAGCCGCAAAAAGTCGGTTAATCCTCATCCAAGGGCAAATCCGTAAATCCGACAGCACCACGAACCTCCAAAAAGTTGCACTTTCGCTCCTCCCCAAAAAATAACTAATAATTATGAAAATCGTGAATATATGAAGACTTGGTTCTCTTACGTTCTCCGGTTCCGTGTCCGCCACAGCCTCCACCGCCACGTGTCCTGCGCCCGAACGCGCCTCGCGGGTCAAGCCGGTAACACCCCCAACCCCACTATAAAGCTCCGTCTCACGTCGGGTACCGACTATTCTTTTGGGAAACCCGAAATCAGAAAACCCTAAAACGCGTTTGGCGACGAGAAGGAGAAGGGGAAGAAGAAGTTGTAGTCGTAGAGCTTTCGATCGAAACCCTAAATTTTTTTTTTCCCGATTGAGCTGGTTGAGAGTTCCTTTTTGAGGAAAGAGAGAGGGCTTTTGAAGCAGATGATCGTGAGTCAGAAGATGGTTAAGGAGGCGGAGTTTGTTTGTCCACCGAGCTTGCAGCAGGTCCTGGACGTTCAGTGTCCGGCGATGTTCCGCGAAGCCTGCGTGACCGAGTCGGTCTCCGCAGATATCTCCCGCATCGAATCGGTACGCTGCTCGATCGCCGTATTCTTAGTGCTTGGATTTCCGCGAGTTTTGAATGATGCAGCAGTTTTTAGGTCGTTCCCTGGTTTTTGTGATGTGTAATTTCGTTGGAGCCAGACTTCGATCAGCTCGATCCGGATCGGATGGTTGTTCGAGTATGGGGGTTGCTTTAGATTTTAGAGCCTGATTCAGTTGAATCTGCATGTTTTGCGAGGGGATGAAGTCGTTTGTTTGCGATAGATTTGTGGCTCTCGTCAGTTACTTGATATTAGATGATTTTGACAAGGGATTGTTGGTGTTTTCTGCATTTCTGCTTTGGGGAATTTTGGCTCCGGGATCTGATTTGGTCGTATCTGTACTTTGGTCGAAAGTTTGGCTCAAGTAGAATAGGCTGATATTTTAAATTTGAGATTATGTGATGGTGGGCATTTAACATGATTCGGGAGGATGATTAGCGATGTAATGCTTCATATGGAGTTTATTAGCTGTGCAATATCAAAGCTCTTTATCTTTGAAATTTATGGTGTTGTACATGTAGGTTTGATGTTCCTCTTCTAAATAATCGGCTTCTCTTTGAATTTTAGGCGTCATATTATTAATTGATGATTTGATGCCATTTAGCTCATGCTTTGGATGCGCTTTACTTGGAGGAGTTTGGGTACATTTTTCCTTCATGGGTTGCATCTAAAATTTTCATAATTATGATAGAACATAACCATTTCATGAGTCCAAGAGAACATGTAAAGAAGTTTTGATTGCCAGTAACACTTGTGGATAGAATATGGAGATTCTGCTAATTGTTATCTCTGTCTGCAAGCTTGAGTCTACTCAAGTCTATTTTAGGTCTCTGGTCTGATTGATGTCGTGGTTGTCCTGCAGGTTGTCAACTGCCTTCAGACTGCGAATGATGCTGCTGTTGTGTCTGATGCTGTTAAATTTGTTCCAAGGATTCGTTCTGGTAGCTATGCTGACATGGGCTCTCGGATTTCCATGGAAGACGAACACATCAGAGTTGATGATCTGTCTGCCCATTTGGGTTATGAATGTTGCACACCAAGTGCCTTCTATGCAGTTTTCGATGGCCATGGAGGCCCTGAGGCAGCTGCATACATCAAGAGGAATGCGATGAAGCTATTCTTTGAAGATACTGTTTTACTAGAGACACCCCCAATTGATGATATCTTCTTGAAAGAGCTGGAGAGTTATCACCGTAAAGTTTTCCTGCTAGCAGACCTGGCCTTGGCAGGTGATTGCAGTGTGAGCAAGTCATGTGGAACAACGGCACTGACGGCTTTGATACTAGGAAGACATTTGTTGGTGGCCAACGTTGGTGATTGTCGAGCCGTTTTGTGTAGGAAAGGAGATGCAGTTGAGATGTCCCAAGATCATAGGCCGTCCTTTTTACCTGAGCGAAGACGGGTGGAGGAACTGGGTGGCTGGGTCAATGATGGATATCTAAACGGCTGCCTATCTGTTACCCGTGCTCTTGGGGATTGGGACTTGAAGCTTCCTCTGGGGTCTGCTTCCCCGCTAATTGCCGATCCTGATGTCCAACAAGTTGTCTTGACAGAGGACGATGAGTTTTTGATAATCGGGTGTGATGGAATTTGGGACGTGATGACAAGTCAGTATGCAGTTAGTCTAGTCAGGCAAGGGCTCAGACGGCACAGTGACCCGCATCAAAGCGCCAGAGAACTGGTCATGGAAGCATTGCGCCTTAATACTACCGACAACCTGACAGTGATAGTGATATGCCTCAGCTCCCCTGATCGGCCGGAGTCATGCCCCTCTCGGAGGCGAAGACTGAGGTGCAGTCTCTCTGAGGAGGCAAGGAACAGGTTGCAGAGCTTGCTAGAAGGAAATTGAGTGCATTTTTGTGTAAATACCATTATTTTTGTTACGTCACATCGTTATGGAGGATGATCTTTCTTTCATCTGTTTGTGGCTGTTTCAGATGATTTAGAAAAGAACAGCCAGCAGTTTTGTAGTTTATTTGAGTGTATTGCTTGGAACTTTAGCCTGTCCGTTCGGAGGATGCGCTCACTTGCCGGCTCATTTGTCCCGTCATTTGTAAAGGCTCCTGAGATGAGTTTATGTTAAATTGATCGAGGAACTCCATGGATGAGTTGGAGTCATGCATGCTCCGTTATATTCAAGATTACATTTCTTCGTAACATTTGGCTGTACAAATTGCGGAAAACCTTGTATGTTTTCCTTGCGAATTCATGTGCAAATAAGAGTGTAAAAGCACTAATCCGACCATAACTAAATTGTTCCTGTGGATTTGATTTCTTTCACAGTGCCACGCGAGCCATTCGCAATTCGATCGACTCTTGTGGCTGTCTTCTGTTTGTTCTCTGCCGGTTACCAGATTGGATAAAACGTGGTTTCAATTCGAAGGGCTTGTGGCCACAGAGTTGGAAGTTTGTTCTTTTCCCGGGTGGGTTTTGAGATAGAGAGAGTTTTCCAGCTTCATAACCACATACAATCCGAGCCCCTCTGGAATTTGCATCTCTTCTTCCTGATTTTTCTCCTCCACCGAACTCTAGATCAAGTGGTTGGGCATGTGAGGACACCATTCCCAGTCTCCTTTCCACAACCCAAATATCCTCCCTTTGCCATTGAAACATGAGAACTCTCTTTAGCAATCAGGTTCATCCTCAAGAGAATCGCAACGAAAGACAAGGAAAACAAAAGAACCCGCCAAATTGTATACTTATTCGCTGTTCAGAAGTGGAACACGTAACTTAACCTACGGATGTTGAGATGCCCCGACATTCGAGAGTAAGCTCAAATTGTAGGAAATGCTGAGAATTCATCAATAACAAAGCGTGAGATTGGCAGGCGAGAGAGAGAGAGGGGAAAGGAACAAATTAGTCTGCGCTATTTTAGGGTCTGTCGGCTTTATGCTAGTTTAGCCTTAAGACTCATCAAAACATTCGCTTTTTGCATATACTTCCCTTTCGCAACGAAATCGATCCTTCTTTTTTTAGACTATTTTCAAGGTTAATCGGACTAAAAGAAGATGCATTTTTTATTCATGCAAAGCTCGTCTTGTGAACGATAGGCTTATAAAATTACCAAAGCATATGGAATTGATCGAGGTTCTCATCCGCGTTGTGCTACAATTCACAAAATTTTGCAATACTTCCTTGGATTTACGTCTAGAGTAATACCATTTTTCTTAGAGTTCTTTTCAGGAAAGACACTGTCATTTCTAACACTTGTTCTACTTTTGGAAGCATAGTGACTGAGGGGATCGAAAATCAAGAAGTGAGTTATTTATCAATCCAAGCATTCTTCTTATAGAGAATCTCCTAATTTTTTTCGGAACAACTAGTAAGTTTAACATATTGTGTTATCATTCCACTCACTTATATGTAGATATTAATATTTCCGTTGGAGTGGCTGATGATTTTTTTTTTTTGTCGCAAATTACAATCAATGTGTTGATATACATTAGTCATGGTACGTTACTCATTTTATTTTTATGAATTATAGCGTACCATGACTAGTATAGTCACAAGTGAGAAGTATCCACGCGGAGAAGCAAATGAAAATATTAAAACTTGGTAGTTAGACATGATAATTGTTCTTTGATGAACGCTATGTTAAATATTTAAATAAGAAAGGGCAACAAGATGTACGGCTCCGATTGGCCGATGAGGAGAAGCCAAAATATCATGGACCTTCCTTCCATTTTCTCCCGTTAGTCAAATGCGGCATCCGCCAACCTTCAAGATACTTACCACTCACGCGACAGCATCGCACCGTCCCCTGATCCACCACGCTGATCTAACGGTGAGAACCGCTTGATCACGAGAACTTACCGTGTACCGTCAACGCACCCGACAAAAACGACTGCTCTTAATTCTTCCCTCGCGATAAAACGCTGGCAACGAAATTCGAGAGGAGCTAAAAACACTCTCTCTCTCTCTCGTGCCTCTTCTTCTTCCATCTGAGCTCCGACCAAGCGAACTCGACCTTTGATCCTTCCGGAAGGTTCGATTCCGGCATCGGTTCGGTGCTACGAGCAATGGCGATGGCGAGTATCGCGAGGAGGAAGGCTTCGCACTTCCTCAATTGCACCTCCGGGGCGCTCAGGTACTCCTACTCCTTGACCTCCTCCTCTCGGAGCTTCGCCTCGGGATCTGACGACAACGACGTCGTCGTCATCGGCGGAGGCCCCGGCGGTTACGTGGCGGCGATCAAGGCAGCTCAGCTAGGGCTCAAAACCACTTGCATCGAGAAGCGCGGCGCCCTCGGCGGGACTTGCCTCAACGTCGGCTGTATTCCTTCGAAGGTGATTTTTCGTTTCGGTGGTCGGGGAGTTTTCTTGGGGCTTGGATTTTTTGTGCTCGTGGGCGTTTTTGGGGGTGGTGATGTGCCTGCATCCGATTTTGGAGGTTGTGGTTGGATCTAGTGGTTTTGTCTGGTTGTTTAACTGTTTCAATTATTGTTGCTTCCTATTTATTTGGGTTAGAGGAGCGAATTCTGTAGGGAATTTGTGTTTGAATTCTCTTTGATTTGAGGAGGGAAGTTTTTCCTTTTCCCCCAAGAGCTGTTTGTTTTGTTGTCAATTTCATATAAGTTGAATATGTCTTCTTGTGTAGATTAGAGTGAGAAATAAACTGTGGTGGACCTAACAGAAGTCCACAATTATAGAGATTATTGCATAAGGACTTTCAATGGTCAAGGAGAGTTTCTCTGTTCCTATGAAAAACAAGGAGAATAATCTCTGTAATCCTGATTCTTGAGTGACACGAGGATTTAGTCTGTTACTTATTTGGGCCTGAGCATTGAGGTGGGAGTGTGGCATCACAAGAAAAAAAAGTGGAGAAACTTGTTTAAGTGGTGAAGTCGAGTCTTGTTTGCAGACATCTTCACAAACTTGAATAATTTGAACTCTCCCATGAGATTCATAGGTGCATTACTTGTAGCTTCCTTGTTCATAGACAAAGCTAATTCGAGCAACCCCCAACCTTCTACTTGGCCGCTCCTTCAGTTTGTATACTTTAGAACACCTTTTCTTTTATGGTTGACTGACAAGCTTCTTCATTTGAAAAGTGCCTTTTTTGGGTAAATTTGTGAGCCTTGAATTTTTATCATTATTAAGCTGTTTATATGCTCATATAGTGTTTGGTTCTTGCCGTTCTTTATCTGCCATGGATTTTGCACATTGCGGATGTTAGTGCATCCGTTTTGCTTTTGCGCACATGTTCAATACGTGTTTTTAGGCATCTTTTGTTTGGTTAGATTATACATCAATATATCTTCAGTTGAAATGCAATGAACCTTCATTTATGGACACTTGAAGTCTCATCTTGGTGGTTAGTTTTACACTTCTCTTTAAGTTGCATGTGGACAATGCTTTAGCGATAACAGAATATTTTCCAACTCCATTTTCCTTTGGTTGTTTCCCTTCTTATTACCAGGCACTGCTTCATTCCTCGCACATGTATCATGAAGCGAAGCATTCTTTCGCCAGCCATGGTGTGAAATTCCCGTCTGTTGAGGTTGATTTACCTGCCATGATGGCCCAAAAGGACAAAGCTGTGTCCGGTTTGACCAAAGGTATTGAAGGTCTGTTCAAGAAAAATAAAGTGACCTATGTTAAAGGGTATGGAAAGTTTATCTCCCCCTCAGAGGTCTCAGTAGACACCATTGATGGTGGCAATACAGTTGTTAAGGGCAAGAACATAATAGTTGCCACTGGCTCTGACGTGAAATCTTTACCGGGGATAACCATTGATGAAAAGAGAATAGTCTCTTCAACTGGAGCCTTAGCTTTGTCAGAAATTCCAAAAAAGCTGGTGGTGATTGGAGCAGGTTACATAGGCCTAGAGATGGGTTCCGTGTGGGGTCGACTAGGATCAGAGGTGACGGTAGTTGAGTTTGCACCAGATATTGTGCCTTCTATGGATGGGGAAATCCGGAAGCAATTTCAACGTGCGCTTGAGAAACAGAAGATGAAGTTCATGCTCAAGACCAAAGTTCTCGGAGTTGACACATCTGGAGACATTGTAAAGTTGACCCTCGAGCCAGCAGCCGGTGGCGCACAGACAACCCTTGAAGCTGATGTTGTTCTTGTTTCTGCTGGTAGAACTCCATTTACAGCAGAACTTGGGCTGGAAAAGATAGGAGTGGAGACCGACAAGGCTGGAAGGATACTAGTCAATGACCGATTCTCTACAAATGTGCCCGGTGTCTATGCAATTGGAGATGTAATTCCAGGCCCAATGCTGGCTCACAAAGCAGAAGAGGATGGGGTTGCTTGTGTAGAGTTCATAGCCGGTAAAGTTGGCCATGTGGACTATGACAAGGTCCCTGGTGTTGTATACACACATCCTGAGGTTGCATCTGTTGGAAAGACTGAGGAGCAGGTGAAGGCACTTGGTGTTGATTACCGTGTTGGGAAATTCCCTTTCTTGGCTAATAGCAGGGCCAAGGCGATTGATGATGCGGAAGGGATAGTCAAGATTCTGGCTGACAAGGAGACAGACAAGATATTGGGAGTTCATATCATGGCACCAAATGCTGGCGAACTCATTCATGAGGCAGTGTTAGCCTTAGCATATGATGCTGCCAGCGAGGACATTGCACGCGTGTGCCATGCACACCCGACGATGAGTGAGGCATTGAAGGAAGCTGCCATGGCAACTTATGACAAGCCCATTCACATCTAGATTTCTGGATTTACGTTCACTGCATTTTCGATTTTGAAATCTCTGGCTGAACACTTCCTGTTTCTTGTCTACATTATTTGGAAGAGTCCGAGTGTCCAAAGAGAAGTTTGTCGTCATCTTCTGTCTGCAATAACAGAATGACCTTGTTGCGTTTTTGCTATCAATGTTCATAAACACTTTAGCAGAATCTATGGAGGGATTGGGCCATACCCAGGATGTAAGTTTTCTTTTGCTTGTAAGTTGGGAAGCAGGGTTGCCCATACAGATGTGATTGGCTTCCTGCTTGGAAGATTGAAATCACGTGGAAGCTTCCAGTTATGGACGATATAAAAACTTGGGTTTTCAAGTTTGCCCGGTATTGCATGCGAACTGTAGGAGATGCATTCCAACATCAAGCATTAATATGTTCCACTTCAATTTCTAGTTTAGGCTGAAGTCTGGCCATCGTTTGCCAGTCGGTTTCCGTCCCTACTGGGGCAACACCATCGAGTGGAGAATTCATGTTAGCTCTTAAAACCCATCTCGATGAGGCCTAAATTCCTCTTCGCCTCTTCATTTCAAGGGAGCTTTAGTCTTCTAAGTTGCTCTTTTAATTTTATCACAGTTATCTGATCGCCATTCATGCAATCAAGCTTTAGAATTTTTATGGGGGAGGAAAAGATGATTCGACTATGACCGGGTGCAATTTAAACCCATCGCTGAGGCTATGCTTTCTCGTCCAAAAGCTAATACAGATGTTTGGAATTCAAAACAGCAATCCATGACCATTAGCCTTGGCTATGCGTCCTACCCTTCTAACATCATGAAAAATACATCTAAAAGGTGACATTGGAGTTTCATCTGTTAAATTCAACACCACAAAGCAGATATTCCCCAGTTAACCAGAAAACGGGCTCTTCCCTAATTCATTTGCCCACAGATGAAAAGAGGAAAGGTGAAACAGGGAATTGACCAAAAAACACTCCCACAAGAAACCAGTTTCTTCAGGAGGAGAAACTGCTCTTCAAAACCTGTCCTGATAACTACTTTGCTTATGGCTGGTCTTCATGTCCCCTTTTAGCGAATTTCACACTTCTGGAGCAGTGGCCACACGGCTCCAGAAGATGTGCCAGCATGTATGGTCAACACTGTTCCATCTTCATGGCTCATCCCGCATATCTGGCTTCCTCCTGGCATGGATGGCGAGGCGTACATCTCTTTCCCTCTCAAACTCACGGTAGTCTGCTCGTTGCAAGAAGGAAACTCTGTCCAGATACTGATTTGAGCTTTTCTTGTAGGCGTCAAGCTCATCTTCCATCCCCTGGTTTTCTTCTTTAAACTCTCCCCAGTCCTTCTTCGTTTTATCAAGCACGCTCAGCTTCGGTTTCTTCTTTATTTGTTCAAGAACAGCATCAACAGCAGAAGGTGCAGCAGCCCTGGCCTTGTCAGATGCCTCTTTTGAATCAGAATCCACGAGCTTCTTTACTTCTATTTCTTGACCAGCAAAGTCCCGAATTTCAGTGATCTAGATAAGAATCAGAGACAAGCCATTCACATAAGAACCAGATTATTCGGAGGGGAAAAATTTCTCACATGATAAAAGGGCTCAATATTTCACTTTCTCACCACACCCAATTCCAACATTGGGAGCAAATAATGACAGTTCAACTACTTCTCAAACCGAAGTAACAGAATATTAGGCTGAAAAGCAGGTACAAAAGATTGAAAAGGTAAATGCAGGTTGTTCCTCCTCACTGTGAAATGTACTTACCTCAACTTTACCCCTCCCTGAAGCAGCAGCTGCAGCTGCCTCCTTCACTGCTGAGAGAGCAGCGGATGCAAGCCTCTTAGACTCATCGCTACTTCCATTCTGGACTAGATTCGGCCTTTCCTGGGGTTTCTCTTGTGACAATGATTCTTCCTTCTTAGGAGCCAAGCCTAGATAATTCATCCAATTCTACAAAGTGAAGCCAAAGGTTATATGCTAACTATTATATTCACTCAAACCATAACAGAGTAAGAAATATTCTCACGGTGGATGTCTTGCGTTTAGTGTTATTCACGGTTGAACTGGGCTTTTTGCAAACGAATCTGAGTGTCTGCTCAGAGGTCCCTTTGTTCATTTTCTCCCACACAGCAGCAACCCTAGCTTTCATATCTAGCCGATTCGTAACAAAATCTTAGCCCCCGTGCCTTTCAGCTCACCGTTCATGGTGCTTAACAGAGAAGTACATACAACGAAACTGAAGAAATAGTACATGGGCTTACCAGTCTCTGGCAGCTCAGGTCCCGAGCTTGCAGGAAAATCTCCTCCTTTGGCTGCCTCCATCGCTGTCCCCTTCTTATCTCTCACTTTATCTAAAAGTTGGAGCGTATCCAATAATCAAAACATAGACAAAAGAGACTTCCCTATCCTGAATAACAAACCACGCACAGACTTCGTAATTTCGCAGCATCAAGCTCTTCCACAACAGATAAGATAATCAGAGCAATGCACGTCAAGATGGCTCCTTCTTTTTCCTGCTAATCTAGCAGATGACATGACGGACAAAGAAAGAAGCCACCTGACGATACAGAAAGCTTTTTAAGCTGCCGCAAATTCGAAGCAAAACCTGCCCTTTTTCCCCCTCCCCAATGGAAAGCTCGAATCTTGAAAGCGAATCGAAAGAGGTAAAGAGGAAAAAATCAAACCCACAAAGCTCTAAGTCACGGCGTGCCCTTCATCAAATCTCAAACCAGAGGAGCCAATCGACCTCCCATAAACTTGAACTAGATTGGAGAAACTAGAGATTTGCGGTTACAGGGGAATTTCCACAGCGCGAAAAGAAAGCAGATAAGCGTAGACACATGGTAATTGGGGAGGATGAAGATGAACCCGTTCGAGCTCTCGTCATGGAGAGAGTACCTGAGCCTGAGGCGTCGTCGGGGCTGATAGTTGCAGACATTGGAGACGATGAGCATCGATTGAGCTCCGGACTTAACATCGCGAGCAGCGGAAAGAAGCTTCTTTGCCGTGAAATGGACGACTTGACAAGTCCCTTTCAATTATTTTTGAGTGCTCTCGTTTTTTTTAAATAAAGTGTTAAATTGAATTTTATTTTAAATAAAAGCCGATTTTAAAGAATGATTTGATCAAGGTTATTTTCGTTATTTAAATTTTTTTTTATTTTTTTTTCTCTCTTCCATTCTCGAGCCATCATCAGGCCATCGATAGAGGTCGCCGGACTCAAGCGAGGGTCGCCCCAGATAAGGGTGGCCCTCGCCCGTGTCAGACCCAAGCCCAGGCGAGGATCCGACGGAGGCAAGGACGGCCCTCGCATGAGGCTAGAGATGGCCGAGGGGGAGGAGGAGGGGAGAGGAAAAAATTAAAAGAAAAGGAAAATAGAAAAAGAAAAAATAATTCGAAAAAATAAATAATGAAAATGCCCTTCAATTAGGTACTTATTTGAAACAATGATGACACTTTATGTCATTATTTGAGAAAATAAGGACACTTTAAAATTTTATTTAGAAATTTTCCATTAATTTTCTCTCTTTTGTGGGATCGTCCGTAATCAAGAACCAAAAAAAAAAAAAAAAAAGCGCATGAAGATTTTTTTGGATCTAAATGTGTAAAGAGAGAAAATAATCGATGATCCTAATTGTTTTAAAAAACAAGTTCAAATTAGATGTGGTAAAATAAATTCATATTTGGAATATGTGGTATTTTGGGAAATTAATTCACACTAGTCGTGATTGATTAAATTATGTGTTTTCATTATTTTTACCTTGGTAAAATGCATGGGTTATCAAGTAATTTTCATCTTTTAAAAGTATGAGTTTGAATTAGAAAAGGCCCAGTTTGAATCCCATCGTTTTGGCTCTCTCTTACTTTTAATATATCCTTAATTAATCTGTATTGATATGCTATTAATTGAATATAGGTTTTCTTTCCCTTTTCAGTGATCTTCCGTCGATCTTATCGTGTTTTGAGTTGCCTGCTTCAAGTGAAAAAAGTATTCCATTTTTAACCTAGACTTTATTTATTTCGTAGAAAATATATGATTTAGATTATATTTTTTTAAAAATAAATATTTATATTACTTGAAATAATTAGTCGATGAAAAATGTTTCAATAGTAATTACATTTTATGTCTAAATATTATTGTGAATTTCGTTCAATTTTTATAAGTGATATAAGCGATTATCTTTAAAAAAAAAAAAAGTCATTCAAATCATGTATTTTTTGCGAAATAAATGCACTCTTAAATTTCTTAACTAGTCTGACAAGTTACACGTGGAAGACCTCGATTCATATCCAAACCGAACCCAATAAATTATAAATCAACATTACTAACTTCGATTTGGCTCGATATGAAACCGTTAACATCGAGTCGTCACACAAGTGAAAGCACATTAGCAAATTAATATAATCATCAAGAATTTAAAACGCACGTTCAAGCACAATAAACATTCATAAAGCGTATCTTTTCTTTAATGAAAAAAGTTATAGAAGCATAGCGCAATGTCTAAATAACTAAACAAACAAAAATCCTTGTTCAAGATTCACGATCCCTGGATTAATAGTCACTCTTATAGGCTTTTGGCATCAAATAGGGGAAAATGGAATAAATGCACCGAAATTCCAAAAGTTTGTTGTAAAAATGTAATTGAGTCATAAAACTTATAAAAAGAAAATACAATCAAATTCTAAAACTTATCAAATTGATGCAATTAAGCCATTTTGTTAATTCCATCCAACTTTATTAACAAAAAAATTTCACGTATTTTTTTTTTTTCATATCCTAGTGGCAATAACATGGCTAAAATGATGTTTTGGTTAAGATGTTAATCTAATTAAATAAAAATAAAAATTTAATTAAAAAAAAGATGAGAAACTAGCCCTCACCGCCACTAGCTCGCCATTTTGGGAAGGGTAGGCAATGGTGGGGGATGGTCAATGGGGGGGTCGGGAGCCTTGGCCAATGGTTGGAGGCCCTCACCTAGATCAAGCAAAGGGCCACCACTAGCAGCCAAACCTTTTCGAAAGCCTACAATGGCCGGGGCTTAGCGACCCCCATCGGTCATCCCCCGTCATCGTCAGATCTTTCTCCGATGGTGAGGCGGTGGTGGCGAGGGTTGCTTCTCACCTCTCTCTTTATTTATTTTATTTTAACTTCCTCATTGTTTAAATTTAATTCCATTAACATCCACATTAAAAAGAATATTTGGACCAAAACAAAAAATTTAGATAATTTTTTAAAAAAAAGCCACGCCAACATTTTTATTCATTGTTAATATCCCTAAAATCCAAGGAAAAAAGAAAAAAAGAGTAAGATGAATGAAGTTAATGGAAGGGCTTGACTAAACAAATTTGACAAATTTTATGACTCAATTATACTTTCGTAACATGTTTTAGGACTTTCAAAGCACTTATCTCGGAGAAAAATATATACTCGTGTTCTGCCTTTTCGCTAAAAATATGATGTTTCCGGAAAATATTTTTCAGCAAGTCATATCACCAGGAAATGATAAAAATTTTTGATGTTTGATTGAAACTTAAAAATGAGCTGAAAGATATTTTTTGCCGTTTGGTATGGAAAACCTAATTTGATTTTCCTCTTTGCATGCCACTTAGTTATTTTCATTTTTAGTTTTCCTTTATATTTTTATTTTTTAAATGGAATTCTTTATTTGTTTATTTTTCGCTTTTTTTTGTATTATATTTACCTTTTTCCTTCTTGTTCGGCTTTGCGCGAGCTCGTCGCTTATCCAAAGCCGGCCCAAGAAGAAGGAAAAAGAAAAGGATAGTAAAATCAAAATAAAATAATTAAAAGGAGTGCACGAAGGAGAACATGCTTGATTTGGGTGGAAGAAAGAGAAAGTAAAATGAATTTCTCTCTTTAAAAAAGAAAATTGTTTTCCCTACTTTTAACCTATCAAATCGAAACCAAACCGACAAATCGACACCAAAGCCAAACCGATCTACTGATAAATCGAACCGTTCGGTTCGGTTCGGTTCATCGGCAGAACACCCTGCTGAATGCCGCCGACGTGCCGTAGCCATTGGCGTTTGCCAATTGCCGGTTTGCCACAGCGTCGCCTTGGCCTCTTACCTTATCTAAACCGACAAGACGCTCTTGCCCAATCCTCGCGAACGAACCAGGAGGCACGAGACACACACTGCAGCGAGTGGGGAAGCCGAAAATGGCGTCTTTGGCGCAGCAATTCACCGGTCTGAGATGCCCACCGGTCTCTCGCTCCCGCCTCTCCAAGCCCTTCACTCCTCACCGGCAAACTCACACCCCCGGTTCTCCTAAGAAGCCTTCCTCTCTGACCATCGTCTCTGCGGTGGCCATCTCCAATGCCCAGACCCGAGAGAGGACCGAGCTGAAGCAGCTCTTCGACGACGCCTACGACCGGTGCCGCACTGCTCCCATGGAAGGCGTCGCCTTCACGCTCGAGGATTTCCACACCGCCCTCGATAAGTACGACTTCAATTCCGAGCTCGGAACCAAGGTCAGTGGCTCTATTTTCTTGTAATTAGTGGGTGTGTGAGGAGATGGGTCTTTGTTGGCTGTGATGCCAAGTTGAATTTGATGTGGGAGTTGTGTGACTTTCTGGAAAGAGTGAAGGGTAGATGGGAGTGACTGGTGAGAGTTTGCAATATCAATGAGGGACCGAGAGAGAGGCATGAATTTGTTGGCGATGGACATGGTTATGGGAATGTTATGTCATTAATTTTACGAAGTCCTGTTGTGCGTTTTGCCAGCTCGATACATAATGGTCTTCACTGGTGGAATTGTAAACTGGACACTGTAAGTGCTGGTTGCGAGAGGTGTGATGAAATTTATAATCAGGTAGCACAAAGACTGATAAGCTTAGGCCAATTGTGTCTGCTCTTTCTACCTCTTGGTTGTCAAGTAGAGAGCATTTCCTGGAAAATTTACCTGAAGTGAGAACAACTTCTGTGTGAAGACATTAGACAGGTTCCTCATTGAAATAGCCATCTAAGAGTGAATAAATTGTTCAGCCGCTATTTGCTGGCCAGACTGACCAACGCTGTAACTTCCTCATAGCGTCAAATATTGGAATGGTGTTACCATCCTTGCTTATTTACCTCATTAACTGTCCAATTTTTTAGTTCGTTGTATGTTATTGTGCATGAGCATGTTAGGTTCATACCGTGCTCTTTTTTTTTCCTCAGGTGAAGGGAACAGTTTTCTGTACGGATGCCAATGGGGCGCTCGTTGATATAACTGCAAAATCTTCAGCCTTTTTGCCTGTCCAAGAGGCATGCATTCACAAGATAAAGCATGTTGGAGAAGCTGGTATAGTTCCTGGCTTGAAAGAGGAGTTCGTAATTATCGGTGAAAATGAAGCTGATGATAGCTTGATCTTGAGCTTAAGAACAATACAGTATGATCTTGCTTGGGAAAGATGTAGGCAGCTTCAGGCTGAGGATGTCGTGGTTAAGGGCAAGGTTTGCATAGTTACTTTTAGCATTACCATCCTGTTGGTATTCCGAGCTGTCAAATGCACCATCTGCTTTGTTCTTTGAGTTCTCTTGGCATCTCACTGAATGCGAGGGCGCAAAATTGCACCTCCTACTCACTCCTTTTTCTTGTTGATATCCAATTTCTTTTTGTAATTATCCTACTCTTCCTCTTTCGTGTGATCAGCGATTTCCTTTTACTTTTTTTCCAATAAATTGGTAAAATTAAGTTCTTTTTGTATATCAGGTTGTTGGAGCAAACAAAGGTGGAGTGGTTGCCGTGGTGGAGGGCTTGCGAGGCTTTGTTCCTTTCTCTCAAATATCAACCGTAAGTTCTCTCATCTTTTGATGTGGCTTCCCCAAATTTTATGTTGAAATGTTTGCTTGTGAATCATACTGTTATCAGGCCTTCAAGTTACTGTCTGATGTCTATTTTATTAGTTCACGATGCTATCTATTTTTCAGTTCGGAAACATTAGTTGAATTTTGTCAATTAATTTTTTATGTTCTGAACTGGTATTGTAATTAACTTAACAATATTTTTGGACATGCATCAGAAAACAATTGCAGAAGAGCTTCTTGAGAAGGAACTCCCACTAAAGTTTGTGGAAGTTGATGAGGAGCAGTCTAGACTTGTCCTCAGTAACCGCAAGGCAATGGCAGATAGCCAGGCCCAGTTAGGCATTGGATCAGTGGTTATTGGAACAGTTCAGAGTCTGAAGCCTTATGGTGCCTTCATCGATATTGGTGGAATTAATGGACTCCTCCATGTCAGTCAGATCAGCCATGACCGCGTCTCCGACATAGCAACCGTTCTTCAACCTGGAGATACTCTCAAGGTTATATGCCTGATCAGTTTGTATAGTTAGTTTGCTGGAGTTTCACTTTTGGTTATTAGATAAACCTCTAACTAGCTCGCCTGGTGTAGGTTATGATTTTGAGCCACGACCGCGAGAGGGGCAGAGTGAGTCTTTCAACCAAGAAGTTGGAACCTACTCCTGGTGACATGATTCGCAACCCAAAGCTTGTTTTTGAGAAGGTAGTGGTCTCAAATACTCGATTCTTCTCGTTGCTTTAGTGCCATATCGACTTAGCTATATGTGGTAAAACCTGGTGGAATGTGGATCTTACTTGATTAGCGAAAGAGCACTAATAGCGCTTGGGAATGATTAAGCCTTTGGTGAGGAATGTTGAGAATTAAACACGACACCTATTGCTTAAGACTGCCAAGATTTCTGACTAATAGTAATTTTGGATCACATTCTTTTGTTCTTTTTTTTTCCCCCTCGTTACAATTGTAAATCTTATATTGCTGCCTTACCACATACTTATTTTGGAATGGGCCTCAATTTAATAGGCGGAGGAGATGGCACAGACATTCAGGCAGAGAATTGCTCAAGCAGAAGCGATGGCTCGTGCGGATATGCTTAGGTTCCAGCCTGAGGTAATTCCCTTTGCTTAGTTGGGCTGGTCCCTCATTGAATCTCTCTTCCAGCCAATTCCGGGCTTTAAATAAAGACTGATTTTGGCCATCGCAACAAGTGAAAGTACGACGCAAGACGCTTTGAACATGAGGTTTTGCCCTTGGTACCAATGAAGAAACAAGAAAATGTTTTATATTTGCATAACCTAATCATGCTTAAAAAAAAAAAAAAAAACTAGTGAGGAAATTTTTTCATGTTCCTTGTGTGAGTTATTTCTCTCCTATTCGCGTCTTTGGTGGTTGTAAAGGCGTTACCAATTTTAGCTGTTTCCCTCGCCAGGATCCACACCGAGCTCCATAGCATGGATTATTACACTTTGGACACACATTTGAGTTTACCATTTTCACACTTCTGATTGCCCACTTTGTCATTCTTTTGCGTTTTGTCGGGTCTGCAACTGTGGGCAGTGCACATTTAGTCTCAGATTTTATAGATTATTGTGATGAAGTAACTGCTCCGTTCTTGATACTGCAGAGCGGATTGACTCTGAGTTCTGACGGGATCTTGGGTCCGCTTTCTTCCGATTTGCCAGCAGAAGGCCTAGACTTGAGCGATGTTCCCGTAGCCACCGATGAACCGTGATTGAGATTGCCATAGTGTACTGTTTCCAGTTAAATCATTTCTTGTAGAGAAACTGTTGCAGGTTGCAAAAGTATGGGTACATGTGCTGTGCAAAGAAGCGAGGAAAAGAAATTATTGATTCTTCGTTGCCAGAATCGAGCTCTTCCATGTTCCTTAATCGAGACAGATATCACAAAGCATTTGGCTTTGTAAACCTTTGGAAAGGACCCAGTAAAACAAAATGAGATTAAAAACACTGTAATCTAGGCAAATGTATGTACGGCAAATGCATGTCGCTCCACATATATTTTGTTAAAGACAATTAAATCACTGTTCCACATATATTTTGTTAAAGACAATTAAATCACTGTATTGATTCTCAATATACATGCAATATCATATCAAGAAAAGGTAGCAATTATCGGCTGTAGGCGGTAGAGTCTCAATGGGATTTATCCACACAACATTGTAGGAAAGCAGCATCTTTTTTTCTTCAAGTGGCCTTGCAAAATGGTAGCAGAAAATCATTTCAACCAGCCAAACGTTGGACCGTTTACGTTATTCTCTCGGGGAAAATTTTCAACATTTCATGATTCACTTGTCCAATATATTTGCGCAGCATGGACCCTGTAGCTTACGTACACAGTACTCCTTTACGTCTCTCTAAATTCCCAAATCGAAAAGACTAAAAAATAACTTTCTATCACAACAAAAACTGTATCTTCATCTTCAAACCTTAGAGAACAACTATTGTTAGATCAGAGACCTACTATTTTCCCGCTACCTTTGTTGTTTTCCACTCTTCTTGGCCTTCTTTTGCTTTTGCTTTAGCTGAGTAAGACCCGCAGCAGTGATCTTTGCATTGCCAATAATTGCGGCAACCAGCTCAGGCTCTGTACAAGCCTTCATCAACTCCTTCTCCCTAGTTGTCGCCTCGGGTATATGGCTAAACAAGTTCATTGCTGTTTTTGCAGCTGCAATAACCAAAATTCTCGGTGAACTAGTCGCATATAAGAAGCATAAAAACAAGCATGGCGAGGAGAGAGCGAGATGCTCAAGCACAAGTACCTTTTCCCTTCTTTGCAGTTCCAGGGACAATCTTCACCCGGTATTTGTACGATTGTACTGCATTGTATGGCCCGCAGACAGGGACTGCATACAAGAGAATATCGCTAGTTAGTGGATTCCCCGTCAAGTAGTCCACGTCGTTTAATTTGCCTTTCTCTTCCTCCCCAATTTCGTGAATATCCTCTTCCTCCATGGTTACTCTGTCCATATCAGAGAGAGTATCTACTGAAGTTAAGTGCCCCTGAACCTCAACTTCACCATTCGCATGACTTCGTGAAGCTTCATCTGGATGCTCTGGACAGTCACGGGAAAGGTGCCCTACCTTTTTGCATTTGTAACATATTTTTTGTACATCTTCTGAACCTGCAGATCATGGCCAAAGATAAACAATATTTTATTTGAACTTGGGCTCTCCTAATAGCAAATAAAAAAAAATTGAAAAGAGGATAAGGATATGAAAAAGGAGATTAAAAGCCGAAAAATAGAAGTTTAGGCAGTACAGAAATTGCTCTCCCCTCGATGATAAATGAACAGTGGACAGACATCGTACAGTCCCCGATTTTCATCATTTAATTTCTAGAGAATCAAGCTCTTAACATTCTCTCAAGACGTTTAACAACCGGATAGCCAACATGCTACAACCTTCTCCCTAGCAATTTGAAACAGCTGACCAAGAAAAAATTCATTTCAGTGAGAACAATGTTCCTTAAGATTTCAATTAAAACCCGTGTACATACCACTAACAGCTTGTTTGTCCTTGTGCGGAGCTGCATCATCCTTCTGTGACTCAACATCATTCTTTTGCACCTTTCCAGCAGACTATAAAATTTTAAAAGGATGCGTCATTAATACTATAGAGAAGATGACGTAGTCCACATTCATCTGATAAACAATTAGAGGGCAACTACGCTCATATGCACAAAACGAAAATGCATTAGAGTTGAACGCAAGTTTGCAGAAATAATGGATGAAAACATTCATATTTATCATGATCTTACAGTGCCTTTCCAGATGAAACTATTGTAACAATTTCTCTACTGTACTGTCAAATGCATTTCACACCATGTATCTTCCACCAACAGTATCACAGTTAGAGATGTGTATCAAAGCCACTCCAAGTTTTGCCTGTTTCGTCAGTGTGTGCATATGTGAGTACGGGTGGGAGGGCCTTCGGATTTGGTTTTACTAGGTCAGCAGGTCAGGAACGAGTAAGATCTTTTGCCACGAGTTCTGACAATGAGGGTGTTTTAGTATGACACTATAGATTGGCAGTGCCATTGATTCAACGTTCTTTCCTGGAAATTAATTGGTTATGTATGATTAAATAATGTACAGATACTTCTTAATTTTCACAGAGGTTATATAAATGCTTCCCATCAATTCATTAAATTTGTAAATTACATGAACAGTAAAAAGAAAGATATCTACATCCATCAGCTTGTTGAAGAAGCTACTGCAGCAAAGAGATGTCAAAAGACCAAATCAACAAAGGGAAAATGGACAGGACATATTGATGAGGAAATATTTTGCAACTTGGCCAGTTTAAATCGTGTTGCAGAATATTTAACTTACAGCCAATAATGCCATGCGAATACTTCTTTCTTCCTCATCCTGATCAGCATACTTCTCTTTCATCTTTTTAAGTTTACTCCTCTGACCACGGCTGACTTTCCCCCCACCAGGTTTCACACTTTGAACTTGTATTTCAGAATGATCAGCAGAAATGCCACTTTCCTTTGATTTACTGACTTCCTCATCCACGCGTGTTTCTGCAGAAACATTACTCTGCATACCTTTCTTGAGTTTCCTTCTTTCAGCTTTCGAAGTATGAGGTTTATCTCTAGTTGGAACTTTTTTCTCTTCCTGATTGCATTCTCTCAATGAATCTGATTGAGAAGCTTGAAGCCCATAATGTATACTAGGCTGGGAAGAAGATCCAAGTCCGAGTGCTTTATCTATGAGATCATCCAGTTGTGGGTTCATTGAAGCAGCAACATTTACAAAATCATCAGCTCTATTGTTTCCATTACCACCATTCAGGGTACCATTCTGCGCGACATGGAAGTGATCTTGGTCACTACCTTGAGAAGAGGAGATTGCGGTTGCATCTTGTGTGAAATTATCTTTAGCCCTGGATTCGGATGCATGTTCAGAATTTTCTGTCGTGGCATCAGGAACTCTTCCCAACTCTCTGGTGATTTTCTCCTCTATCACTTCCTTTTCAGAGTCCGTATCAGGTTCTTCGTGGAGAGACACATTTTCTTCTGCATCATCAATGCCCTCCTCCTCACCTCTCACTCTCCTTTCATTCAAATGTGAACCCAAAGAGCTCTCATCCAACCGAAACAGCAACCCAAAACCCATCACAAGAGGGTGAGGGGGTAAAAAGTTTTTCTTTCCACGTATCATGAAACTTCCCGCGGTAAGATATTCACCCGTGGGAGCAGTTTTACTAACTTGGTGGGGATAGACCCACCAAGCACTGGTGATGATCTTCGAATCCCACGCCTGACTGTGACACACCTAAAACAAGCACCAAAGTACCAATTGACCATCCTCAATGATAACGTTCACCTTTGCACAGCCTCACATTAATAAAAAGCATACACATAATCCGACCGTGAGGAAGACGATTACTGAACAATAATACAGAGCATAAATATGATCTGACTGTGAGGAAGAAAATTACCGTAAAACATCCAGCCTGATTTAAAGTAAGAGGAGGTATAGATTGCTCCGGCCTGTGGTTCTTTATCACTGTGCTGGATGCTCCATGAAGATCAGCATGTATATACCTGTTCAAGAGTTGAATTGACATGATTAGCAGCAACTAACAAGCTTCAATGGGAATTCAATTCTTTAATAATTGGACAAGAACAAAAGGATTCAATTCTTTACTTTCTTCATTTTCCCCTTTTCCACCTTACCCCCATTACACCCCCACCCCGAAACACCAAAAGAAAAGAGGAAAAAGAAGAAGTAAAGACCCTTCAAATAACAAGTCTCCGCAATAACAACTTACAGATCTCCTTTGGACATATAACGCTTGACTATCATTTCGTTCTGTTGAGCATCACGGCCGCTGATAATCAAATAATTCTCACTGCTGATGAACCAATTGAATTTCTCAAACCAATGGACTTTGCGCATATGAGTAATTGTTGCAACTGTCTTTTCCTGGATTAATTAGGGAAAGGCATCAGAAACTGAAGTCCAAAAGGACAAACTTTGACGTTAAAGTATATCACTAAACATAACGATGCGAGAAGATTAATATCTACAGTTGTTCAACTATCCTTCATTTCAAGAAAAACATGAATACACACCAGTAAAAATCCATAGCTTGATGAAGTTTACTCATGCAAAATCATAGTGACCAGACAAGTCTATCCATACTCTTAACTGCGAATTAAGGAAACATAAGTGACATCAGTGCCTGAATCATGCAAAATATTTTTTTCATCCCTTTTCCACTTGGAACAAACTGGTCAAGGGGTACCAACCGCCCATTCAGCATACGTTTGTCTAACATTACAGTCTTTCTCGATGAATTGGTCCAGGGTTACACCTTTATAGGCATCATGTTGATACATAAAATCGCGTTTATCCTAGTACAAATAGCACCAATAAGTTGGTTTGTACCACCTCACGAAAGTGAAAAGGTTATGCCAATTTTAGCATAATGTTTCAAAAATTTCTTTGACGATAGTTATGAACTCAGATCACCTGATGGTTAATATCCCACCAAACCTCTCAGATTTGGTAGCTCAAGTGAAGGATTGATAAAACACGGAAGTGTGTACCTGAGAAAGCTGGAGACGTGTCTTTCTGTCAGCTGCTTTGAAAGCTTTTTCATGAGCCGTAATGGTCTTTTCTTGCTTGGTTTCCTGCTTTTTCTTTTGTTCATACCACCGACAGGCATTGGCATGCGCAGATAATGCTAAATCAACCTCAACCTATAAAAAGCAGGAGGGTGAAATCTGTTCTGAACAGCAGTACACAGGGTTCTTTCTGATACATAACATATGCAAGATGGAAGGAGATTCAAAGGAAAAAAAAAAAAAAAATTTGGCCCCACAGAAATGGAAAAAAGCAAGAAAGACTTTCAGCAAGTAAGAGAAACAGTAATTATAAATTGAATCAAGTCACTCAATTTTGGTGCTGGTTTCAATCAGGCAATTGAACTTTCAAAACTTTCAACAAGTCGAATAAATTTTGGAAGCACTTCGAATGAGGTGGCTCAGTTAACCATCCACTAAAAGCAACATGAATATTAATGTGGCATGCAACGTGACATGCAAACAAAGTGCCGTGTCAGCTTTCTGTTACATTATCAACAGAAAGTTGACAAGCTACCTGAGTACTTCAAAAGTGCATTGACCTAATTGAAAGTTCTAAAAGTCCAATGAATTGATTGAAAATGATAAAATTTCAAGGACCTGAATGGAAGTGACATCACAATTGAATGACAAATCCCCCGTTCTTTCAAGTATAACAGGTCTCATAAGCAAGAGATATTTTCTGCCAAACATCATCAAATGGTTTAATATCTCTTTGCCTCTTTGCAAAGATTATCATCAAGAGAATGAATAACCTAAGCTAGATCAAGTGATGGACACCTGTGCTAACAGTCCAAACAAAAATAATATATTTCCCTTCAATGCAATTAAAGCCCGATTTGAAAAATACCTTATCCACAGGGAGTGTCTTTTCGTCGTCATCAATCTCATCCAGGTTGTTGCTTAACAGCAACGTAATGCAATTTCTTTCCAGATGGAGTTTGTCGATAAGACCAGCCACAGGGTTGCCTGACTTTTTCTCTTCTTTCACCATGCGAGCAAGATCCTCCCAATTCATACCCTTTGCAAGAGCCACTCGGACAGCTAATATGGCTGCATCAACATCTTCTAAGTTGTATTCTATCAATTCAGCCATTTTAACACAGCGGTCGACTTCTTTTTTTAGTGTTTGTGCACGATTTTCCTAGGCCAAAAAGTAAAGGGAAAAACAAAAAGTTACCACATAAAGCATAAAGGTAAGCCTGCATGCTAAGCAAGCTTCATTTCAAGATAAGAAACTAATCCTGCAACTGAAACCCATTCTGTTCACATAGTGAACATGAGAAATCAACTCCGGCATGGATGCACAACAGAAAGAGGTTTAACAATGAAACAACAGCAAAAGCAAAGAATAGTCTGAGTAGCAAGAACTAGCGATCATTAATGATCAACATGATAGTCAGACTAAGGGAGGACAACATATGTCTGTATGATACATCAGCGCGAATACATATGCAAGTAAGACACATTTAGGAAGCAGCTATACCACCATTATCGCAAACTCCACACCCACAAGGAAAATTACAAAGAAATATATGAATTAGAAGGGACTCGGCGATCAGAATGCTCAGAGAACCTAGAAGTTAAGTAGATAAATAAAAGAGACCGATACCTGATCTAAGCGTATTTTATTAAGTTTATGAACCGCAGAGTCCTCTTTTGCCTTTTGTTGTTGTTCTGCCCGTTGACTCTCAATTTTGCTATAAAACTCATCCAGAGCTGCATCAAACGTCTGAAATTTGATATGCTCCCTCGATTTGAATTGGTTCAACAAAATGGGACAGAACTCATCGTAGATCTGTAGAAATGCCAGTCAGTAATAATTTTTGTGCAGATGAAAATTTGACAGGATATGTGGTGAGAAGCGAAAGGGACTAAAACTGCAGTTTTAAAAAACAAAAACAGTACCTGGCTTCCAGTTTCCGAAGGAGCATGAAGCTCCTTCTTCTGATTCTTATTCTGCAACAAAATGTATCCTTCAGGAATTGCATCTCCAGAGATCACATCCTGCAGCCAATCCTCAAATTTCCAAACAGCTTTGATCAATCTTTGGACAGTCTCATCATCTAATTCGTCTTCCTTAGGTAACTTCATATTGGGAGCCAGACCAGAGTCTAATATGATATGCTCAGAAAGGGCGGGTCCATACCCTAGGGCCTCCCCAAGAACTACTTTCAAAGTGGCTTGTTTGCCACGATTACCATCATTGGTATTTTTGCCAGACTCAGATGACTTCACTCCCTTTCGAGCTCCTTTCTTTTCAGTCGAAATTTCAGATGCATCTTTTCCACCTCCATTAATCAGAGACTTATCATCATTCTGTTCTTCGGACGGTTTAAGGGCAGCCTGCAACTTTTGAGTAGTAGTTCTCTCAAATACCCGACAAATTTCTGTAGGATATCGATGGCGTGACATTATTGCAACCCCTTTATCATCGTCTCTGTTTTATGAGAAAGCTTGTCAACAATCTAGCACTCCAAGCACTAAATCACACAAAATCCATTGGTAAGTTCAATTAGATTTGCTAGCATGGAAGTGGCCAATGCACTGCCCTCAGTTTGGGGAACATGGAATGCTTATAGCTGTTAAGATCAAGACCATGCGGGACCTCAAAGAATACAGTTGAGGATATATTTAGGTGGCTCATGAGCCATGATATGCTATATCTTACCAAGAAGGTCCCATATATATATATATATTTTTTTTTTTAACAAAGAGCCTCTGGTACTAATAGAAACACGGCAACAACTGTTGACACAATTTTTCGAGAAAAATAATAGAGACCATGACAGCTAAAATTGTCTGAATTCATCAGCTCAGTAATTAGCCTCAGATTATGAAAACCTCCTTCCCACAGAAACAGAAGATGCACATCTACTCTTTAGGAAAACCAAGGTAGTCTGAGAAGTGAGAACATCAAGTTTGTTTCGTCCTAAAGATACGGACTTCGCATTCAACAGCAAAGCATATACCTGTGCGATCGGAGAAGTGTCAGAACCGTGAACTCTGAATCTGCCAGGATAATATTCCCTTGGGCATAAAGCTCCAGTATAACATAGTACGCATTCATACCCAGGCCAAATTGAAAGAGGACTATCTGAAACAAGGTATGAACAATAAAAATAAGTGACGAAATCATAGGTTGACATAAAAGACTGAAAGTTCAGTTAACAAGAGTACCCTGTCATAACCAAGCTGCTTCACATCCTCTAGCCTTCTTGTGCGTATGTGTTTCCTCAACTTGAGGGTAAACCCAGAAGGCGTGTTACTCTTATCCCTAAAGCAAATTCATAATATTCTCAGTGCAATAATTCATTATTAGTTAGTTATAGTTACTATCAAGACCATGATTAGTTTTTCTTTAGCTGATTAAAACTGGCAAGGATTTCGTGTTTATTTTTCTTAGCTCACTACATGGAGGCAGTCCCAGACTCCCATATCCTTTGTCAAGCTATAAAGTGAAACATGTCTCAAACTCCATCAGCTTAACCTTTTGGAATTGCAGTTAAGCGCTCAATTTCAACTTTGTATTGGAGCTAGAGGTACTGAGTTCAGTTCCTTAGACTACCTTTCACCAATTAATGGGTTTCCCTTCTTTATATGCCTCGGGTTTTCACAATCCTCTAACTTGCAATCCACGCATTGGATTTGCATGCTTCATGCTTTCCTCATCATATCAGCTTTCTTTAAATGGGAGTACAAAGGCATAAACTGCAATGCACACCATACTCCATACAACGGTTGTGCTCTAGCTCTAACTACCTCAAATAAAACTCCCACTCATAGTCTTTAGTTAAAGTGTAGTGTTGACTTGAAGCCTAGTGAGACTGAACTAAAATAAGGGAAAATACCAAACACATACTTCACTTTTGACCCAATGCCCACTTACATGCCTCCAATTTCACCAATTATCCTTCACATACTTTGAAGCAAACCCACCATTGAAAATACCAAATCGTCTGTCCTTCCAAACTCATTTTAGCATATTGCTTAAGGTTTGGACGGTTTAGTTTTTTAGTTGGTTTTGAGTGTTTTGGGTGAGAGTGAATATTTAGGATTTGGGGATTGGCACTCTTGGAAAGAAAATGACATTCTTGTAAATACAAACACAAGAATCATTGACATGGATGTGCAAAGTAGTCTCCAAAGGTAATTCATGTAAGTATTTGGTGTTTCAAAAGTAAAGGTATGTAAGTGGTCATTGGGTGACATGCGAGACATGTTTTTGGCATTTTCCCCTAAAGTAATATATGCTCAATGTAGTATCATCGTAGTTCAAAGATAAGATCAACTTCCAAAGTATATTTTACCAGAGTCTCATGCAACCATATTGCAAAAAGATAACCCACAATATGCAAGATTACCTCACATAATCGGTGGTGTGCAACCGGACACCACTCTCCATCAACAACAGAATCTTTTCACTTTCTCCCGATTCTGTCACTCCACTGCTATTCATAAGCTTGAACACATACGTCTGTCAACCAATTCCCACAAACAACACCAAGGAAGGAAATTCATTCAACCTTTTCCATTTCATCAAATCAAAGACACAATAGCAAGGAAAGTAGAAACTATATCAGTTAAAAGCAAAATCATTCTAAAATTCCCCATCCATAGCCACAATACTAAGTAGAATACCTGAGAGAGGTCCACTCCACAGCTATTATAAGCTCGAGTAAGTATATACAAGAGAAATTCACACACAAGAAAACTTATCACATTCAGTATAATCGCATTCCTCCTAACAAAACATACAATACGGACGACACCAGAGCCTAGAGCAGCCAATCTTTACGTAAAATCAAACAACTTCACCCAAACCCGACCTGAATTGCATTCTCCCAGCGCAGGATGAGTTTTTTCCTAGAACTTACAATCAGCAAGCGAAACGAAACGAATCAAAACAGAGCGGAGGAAAAAGGAAAGGGAGCTGAGAAGAACCTTGGGAGAGAGATCGTAGACGTTGGAGCAACGCATGCCGATCAAGCGGCGCAAGCACTTCACCTCCGCGGCCACATCGGCCGTGTTCATCCGCACCTTCACCATCTCTCTCTCTCTCTCTCTCTCTCTCTCTCTCTCTCTCTTACCCTCCTTCAAATCCGCAGTTCACCAGGTAGCACCGAACAGCGTCGAGCACCGAGCTTCGGCTTCGACGAGAGAGAAACGCAGAGACCCCGCGACCGCCGTAGCTCTCCAGTTGATCTCAAGACGACGATTGAACGACGATGAAGTTGCAGACAAGTCGGAGAGACACTTCTAACACTTTCATCTTTTTTCCGGGTCTCAGGCCCACTCAGAAAACGGAACGGGTCGAACAGCCCAACTGCAACGCAGCCTAGAGGCCCAAGAATTTGGGCCCAATGAGAATCAGCTTTTCTCTAGCCCATATTGGCAGAAAGTTCTTCAATGGTCAGTTCCCGCAAAATCTGTTTTTTCCATTCGACTTTCGAGTGTTTCCATCTGTTGATTCGAGTTGATCATTGGGCAAGCCGGGCTGGGCCACTGGGCGAGCCCAAAGACGTATGAATGTTTGGGCCGGGCCCGGTCGGGCCAAAGTTGGGTCGGCCGAACTTTCTCATGTGAGGACATTGCCCAAGCCAACCAATTTTGCCTTCCGGACTCGGGGAGGGCCGAGCAAGCCACCCGCCGCCGGCCGATCGCCTGCAATGAACGCATCCCCTCATTTGCTTGCCTCCTTCTTGCCCAGAACGCCTAAGTGCTATTATCTAGTGTTAGACACTAACTGCCGGAAACTCAACCTTCAAGTGTCGCTTCCACCGCAAGAGGCCAAGCATACGGTCAAATGTCCCGACCTCGAAGCTCCCTTGGCCTTGACTTTAATCTCAAACTGTACTTAAGTAGCTAAGCTTCTCAACACCACCTCTCCAATACCCTCAATACCTTAAATCTTATTGTATTTTCACATCTATGTCTGTGATATTCGCAACTATTCTGTTTTAGTTCGACATTTCATCGGACTCGCAAAAATCATCTAAGTTGACTAGTATCGAAGTTCTCACGTACGAAGGATCCGTGAAACACATTAATATTGGACCGATATTTTAATTTTTCTAATGTGTCGAGCTTTTAAAAAGATTAAACTAAGAATGATGATTTTTTCCTCCTTATATAGCTTTACAGAAGTCTCCCTACATGACCGATAGATCAGTGACAATTTCTTGCATCCCACACATTGAAAGGACAAGTTAAAAACACCTCATTCCCACGCACTTCTACGTACACGAAACTCCAAAACGTCAACGACAATTAGGTCTTATCCACCCAATTTTCTAATTGTCCAATTTCCAATTCAGTTAGCTCCGCCAAGTTCTTCTAATTCCAATTCGATTCAACCGCAATTGGCAATATGCTTCTCGACCCGATTCACGAACCGGAGTTCAAATCCCATGAAGGTTTTCGGCAACATTGCCTTTGCCTTTTGACTTTGACTTTCGATCATCAGAAGGGTCAAAGGGCTGGGGTTCAAATTTTAATCTCTTTCTTCTCCTTATTTTCGTTTTATGTAGTAGAGAATTGTACAACTTTGAGTCGGTTGTCGTTGATTCGAGCACTTTGGTCGGTCAACGACACTAACTAGCTTATACATACATGCGACTAAGTGAAACTTAATGACTCCCGGTTTGCTTAAACAATCTCCTTACCCTTCAAGGGAATACAGAGTTAATTAATGTAATGGTAACTTTTTTGGCCATTGTGCTTGTTTGTGCTATTACTAAGTTGACCTTTCTCACCTAGGGTTGGATTTTTTTTACCATAGCGGTAATGGTTTGGGAAGATGTTGTTTTTTGCCCCCTCATGGTCAAATTTCTGTATTGGACGCATGGAAGAAGAAGAAGAAGTGATGAACCAAATTGGAAACGTGTTCTAGATCGAGAAAGTCGTTTGAGATTACATGTACATTGGCTTACATTGTCTTTGGAAGGAGGAATCATTCCTACGCCGAAGCCGTGCCCGTGGCGAGTACGTACTTAGGCCGCGACGCTCATTAATACTAGTGAATTACCACTACCCGTTGTCACCCCCGGCTAACCGAGCATCATCGCCATCAACGTTGCCATAACCAGCGAGTGACTTCTTGTTGTCGCTCTCCTTAGTTGGTCCTCCGAGAGGCCATGTTAATTTACTATCACTTCCGAGGGCATCGTGCCCTTACAATATGAAGGCGTTGGATCGTCGGTATCAAATCTCGATCGTCGATCATCAACGGCTATCTTTTCTAACAAACAGTCTCTCGACCATGCATCGAAAAGTTGCTCCATTACACAAGACGGTCTAATTGCTTTATTACACAACATATTATCTCGGATTTTTATTCCGCAAGGACTCTCGTTTGCGATATGGAGACACTTAGTGTGCTTTTGTTTCACTGATAATTCAATGACACGGGAAAATATTTTCCACGGAAGCTTTCGGTTTAGAGAAAGTGATTTCCTTCTTGCCAGAAGAGGAAATTCTTTTTCTTCCAATCCATGTTCGTTGTTTCTAATCCATTAACGATGTTTCCCATAGATAGATTAGTTTTCCATCTTCCAAACACCGAAAAGTCGGGCAAGAATTTTTCCAAAAAAAAGTTTTTCTTCAAACAAACGGACTCTCAAATCATATAACAACCTAACGCGGTCGAAAAGGGTTTCGATCGAGGGCGAAAAACCGTGGTCGCAACAAGGAACATAGGAATGACTAGAGAGCTCCCTTTGTTGACCATCCGAAAACCAAGCGCACGAAGGGGTCTTCTACACTTTATAGACATGCCTAGGTTTTGAAACTTTTGGATCAAGATGGCTTTTGTTGCTCGAGAGACATCCATTTGTTTTTTTTTTTTTTTTCAAGTTTGTGATGGCTCGCAGCATTCACATTTGTGATTGTCCCTACGGATTAATTTTTTCACTCACCATTATCACATAACATAAAGTTTTAACCCGAGCGTGGGTTGAATGTAATAATAGTCTCAAAAAGGAGGGTCCACGTTCGAGCTTTTGTCTCCAACTTTACGTGCAATAGTGCTGTGCTTTAGCCAAACCAATGTGTCTTTCAAAGCAAGAGGGACATGAGAACAAGAACGATCCACCAAAAATAAATAATAATAATAATAAAGTATTAATTTATAAAAAGTGTTTTTTGTTAATGGGTTTCTTGAGGCTTGCTGAGTTCAGACACGAACTCATGATTAATTGAACTTAAGCATCTTCCTCTGCCATCATTATTGAAAACAACTCATGTACTTAAACTATGCTAGAATGTCCCCCAAGCATGGTCGAGGTTGTCGCCTCGATGTCGCAAGAACAAAAAGAAGAGGAGGGCTGTCGTGTCCTTGTCTCTGGCTTTTGAGAATTGAAGGGTCGCTCTCTCTCTCTCGTCCCTTTGCTAAGTTCAATTAATCATGTGTTTTAGGACATTAAGACTTTGATTAATTGAATTTTAGCATCTTCCTATCATGTCATTATTAAACAATTCTTTAAAGTTTATAAGAATGTCTCCAAGCATGGTCGAGGCTGTCGTCTTGATTTTGCACACGAGAAAGAGGTCGTTGCGCCTTTGTCTTTATGTTGAATATAAGGATCTTCTATATACTTTAGGAGTTATCACTAAATTTTATGTGTGTGGTCCTATTAAAAAAGGAAAAGCTCGAGAAGCAGCCTTAATCGCCATGCATGTTTGTGTTCACATTCCATTTGCAAAGCTAAATTCTTTTCCTATAAATATGACACGTGTTAATTTATTCAAATCGCTTTGCGAACGATGATTTCTACCGACGATGAATAATTTGTTGCTTTGCACGTCGACGTGCATGTGCACGTGTTTCGTTTCTCATTTCTTTTTTGTAGTTTGATAATATTCGAGCTGAAGAATAATTCGTGTATTGAATATGGTAGTAAGATGTTGGACAGTCCTCATAAGAATGATTAAAGAAACATTGAATTTTCTTCCCATTGCGTTGCGTGAGTCCACCATTTCATGATGAAATATTTCTAGAAACTTGGATTGTGCTTATGCTTTTAATTGTTTACCTAAGGGCTGACATAATAAGTGCGCAGCGATTAGCGGAAGTAAGAAAATTTGATTTTTTGGATAATATTATTCTCGTGATTTTATTTGGATAATATTAAATTAACTTAAAGATACAACTGAATCGTCAAAATGATAAGTATTCAAAATGAGCCTAAGGACTAGCCGTGGCAGGCAGCCACCCCCATTTATCGCCAGGTGCTCGGTGTAATTTTCATTAATGTTCTCGATACTCTTTACCCTATTAGCTCTCAACTCTACTTCCGCCATTATAATTGCTGGGATATGTATATGAGTTGTGTTAGAAAAATTACACATCACGGAATTAGTGTGATGTGGAGCAGTGAATATACCTAAGTTAGCCCATAATTCGTTGACTTAAGTTTTTGAGTGAAAGTAAGCCTATCTGGATATGTTGACTGGCTTGGACTTGGGTTTTCTCTTGGCAATCTCTCCGGGTGAAAATATCGTACTTCTGCTATGCGCTCTCAACAAATGGTATCAAAGTCAATGGTTGATTGGTGGCCATCCAATCTATTCTTGTGTTTGATGAATATCTCAAAAAAGAACTCTGGCAACAAACCCGATTTCCAGGATGAAGTTGGGCAATGTTGGAAATTCAAGGATGTGAATCAGTTAATATATCAAAGATGACCCATAACCGACTTAAGCTTTTTATAAAGATGAGTCCAATTGGATATATTGACAAGCTTAGGCTTAAATTCCCTCTTGGCGATCTCCCCGGATAAAGGTATCGAATTTCGCACGCACGCTCCCAAGAGTAATCACCTTCACCAACTTAAACATACGTGGCTGCTTCTTAAAAGTACTAAATTCTTCTATAATCAGGTGGTTTTGAGAGCTTTCGAACCCTTGATAACAAGCTTCCGAACCCCCGGTATACTGATTAAGTATACCACATGATACAACAAACTGTTGTCGGCGACATCGAACACGGCCCTCATATTTTAATCCTATGTGTTATCAAAGTCAAAATTCCCCGAGTATCACTATTCTTGCACAGAAAAAATTATCAAAAAAGTCTTAAACCTATTGCCGTGGTACCAATTTAATTCTAAACTTTTTTTTTTCAATTGAATCATAAAACCTTTTATATTTGTGCTAATCCAATCCATCCAATCAATTTTAGCTGAAAATTGCTGAACCGGACACAAGTCGTCCTATGTGGCACAACCAACGCTGATGTGAATAATTTTTAATTATTTATTATATTTGCATTTTTTCTTTTCTTAACTTTTCTTTTTCTTTTCTTCCCTTCCTTCTTTCTCTAGCCCCATCGACGACCAACCAGAGGTGAGGGTTGGGGAGCTCAACTATCACCCACAACTTCGTCCATCGATGTGTCGCTAGACTTGATCGTGCCTTGCCATGATTGGGGGAGGCTCACCCTCGCTAGTGGCCAACAGGGGCGAGCTCACCAGAGGTCAACGACCTTGTCTTTGGCCGATCGTCGTGGTTCAATGACTAGATGGAGGAAGAAGGAAGAAAAAAAATGAAAGAGAAAAAAATGATAAAGAAAAGAAAAAATTCATAAAAATTACAAAATAACATAAAAATATTAAAAATTATCCACATCAACGTTGGCCGAGCCACGTTAACTCCAGTTGCACAACATCAGTAATTTCAGAGTAAAATTGGCCGGATGGACTGAATTAGCACAAATGTAAAAATATATGTGTATTATGACTGAATTAACACAATTACAATAGGTTTAGGGATTTTATTGTAATTCTCCCATTCTTGCACTCACATGTCCCGACTAGCAGACAAACGGCAGACTAACATGACATTAACATACGCGTCATCGGGCGCTCTTAACCGGTCTCTTAGTTGAATTTTGCGGTAGTTTAGACTAATTGACTACCCGTGTTTTCCATCCATTCTCGATTTAGATCCTTAAACAATCCAAGACAAGACCTACGAAGTCCACAATCGTGAAATAGACACCCCCAAGTTTTTCTCCGAGCCAAATTCGGATTCAACGAGAATATAATTAAGGTTTGCGGACTTAGTGGTGGGGGTTTTGGCAAAGATAAATATGTTTTAAAAACCACTATTAAAATATTGTCGTTTCATCCGCATAATGTGACAACAAATGGCACTACATGTCTTCTACTTAAGTTGGAAAGCGAAAGCAGACGACTAAGCCAAGACCGAAGAGACGGGTAATCACGGCATAATGGAGGGGCAAGACCACTATTCACGATTAACAAGCCACAAGCAATCGAATAAATCCAAAAAAACATAAGAGATGTGTTCACTAAAAGTCTTAAAACTTGTCGGCAAAGTGCAATTGAGTTGTAAAACTTTTAAAAAGCGCAATCAAGTCCTAAAACTTATCAAATTTGTACAATTGAGTCTTTCCGTTAACTCTGTCTAATTCGGCTAATGAAAAATGCCAATGTGATATTTTTTATTGCTTTCTCTCTCCCACATGCCGTTGACATGGCTGAAACAAGGAAAATAAGTCCAAAACGTCGGCGTGTCGGGGAAGATTTGATTTTTTGTATAAATATTAGATAAATTAAATAAAAGATAAATTGCAAAGTTAATAATTGAAAATTTAGAAAAAAAGAGGGGGGGGGGGTTGTTCAAAAGATGTGTCAATTTACAAACATGGAGGCAACATTGAATCTGGACTAAGGTATCTTTTTGACAGAAGGAAAAGAAATTTCAATTCTTGGTCATCTTGTAACAATTGAAAATTCAAGCTCCATAAGCACATCAACGTCGGCCGGTCATTTTCCTCGAAACTATACTCGCACGAACCCATCATTATCGCGTCACCATCGACGTCATCAGGTCAATGTCACCCACAAAACGATCACCAACTTCATTTTAAACACTGTGTTTTAAGTCTCTATCTTTGACCGAGGAATTTTAGTTCGAATTAGAAGCATCATTCAAAATGGTTCAAATGGAAAGTTGATGTGTATACCATTGAATGTCTTTCGGTGCCCGCTTAATTCGAGATAACATATAATATTGTCTCTTTTTTGGACTCCTAATGACATTTCTAAACGTTCGGTTCATTTAAATGAAATGCGAACCGAGGGGAGATAACTAGTTAACTCCGAGACCCGGATCTATATTAAGGTTCGACGGATAGTAGAGTTTTTTAGGGAAGTTGTAATGTACGATTGCATATGGTTAAGGTTGTAATTCCAAATGTCTCAACCATCAATATGTTCTAAGAGCGACACTAGGTATGTTTACATAGATATAAAAAGTTATCATATTTAGTGATTATCATGTATTGCAAATGGACATTTACGGATCGCTTCCTATAAATGAGAAGAATGTCGTAGTCTACTCGATTCTTTATTGAGATTTCTAAAGTTAAGAGAAACAAGCGGTAGCTTGTAAAGAAAGAAAGTAATTTGTAAGGGTTCTCTCTCTGTATATATACTATCTTCTTTTGTATTTGGACAAAATTGTGGCAACCGAGGTTCATTGACTGCAAGTAAATGTAATATTAGCGAAATTTCAAAATGTAAATGAAGTAACTTTGTATCGTGTAAATGGAATTTACTTCAAAAATAACATCACTAAATGCTATAACAGTCCTCTGACATAAAAAAAAAAAGAAAAAAAGAATGCTATAATCGTCCGAGGCAAAAGAAATCATCTTCTTGTGTTGTGCTCCATATAGTTGAGCCATTTTCCGTAAATCAAAATTTAAATCCATGTTCTTGGTTTGATCAAAGACGATGCATCCACATTGAGAATACGGAATTGGCAAAAGCTTAGTTCTTAATAACGGCCTGACCTTTGGCAATTGTGCCGCATTGCAATCTAATTTGAAACCCCATGATTTTGGAGTTGATAAGTAACACTCTATAAAGACAAAAAAAAAAAAAAAGAAGGGAAAAGAGAAAAAGGTAACATTCTATATGGTTTTGTCACTACACAATGTTTCTTGAGTTAGTTGGAGAAAAAACACTCAAAATGGACGATAGAATGAACCGAGGCATACCAATCAAGAATGGCCAAAAAGAAAAAGGAGTCCCGTCGACTCTGTCGAATCATTTGATTTGGTGACTGTGGATTGGACACGTGCCGGAGCACCAAACGGGGCCAGCACAGCCGTCTGCCTCCGCCCACGCCGCCGTGTTCGGTCTCCTGTCTCACCTGACCGACGTGTGGTGCGAAATCTGGTGCAGGACAGCCGCTGAAAATGAACAGGGGGCCACAGAAAAACACGGCGATCCCGTCCAAGAACCATCAAATCAAAAGCATATCATTGTACTGCCCAGGGACGTGTCATTGATTCATCGATGCTTTTGCCCCCGGCGGTTCATGAATCGAGAGAACACACGCTCCTCGCAAAAAGCCAAAAAAAGAAGCAACGGGAAAGAAAGTTTTGGACCAACATCCATTTGGATCCATGTACTCAATGTGTTTTTTTTTTTTTTTTTTTAAGGGAGAGGCATTGTCGTGGACCTTCGGGCTGTTACTTCGAATTCATGAACACTTCTTGAGAATTTAGAGACGTTTTGTTTTTTTTTTTTCTAATAAGAAGGAGATCACTCTACGAAAATCGATCAAATTTAAGCTTTTAGTTTGTGTCGGTAGTCTTAATCTAAAGCGATCTGTACTCAATTTGTGGAGATTGAACATATCACGTTACACTCAACCAACGATGCGAACCCTATGGTTTATATTTCATGTTACGAAAAAATGGAAAAGTCTGTATAAGATTACAATGTCATTTGTTTTTTGTATTTTGTCGTATTTTACATTATAAGAAAGTCACACTGTTTTTTTTTTTTGTTCGGAAGAAAGTCATACTATGAAATTTTGAAAATGTAAATATAAAATCAAAATTTGAAACGACTTGAAATTCTAAAAAATAAAAGGGAAAAAACCACCAAAAACCCTTAACTATGCCCGCTGTGACACATTTACCCCAAAATTTTATTTGTGACACAAAAGACCCTAAACTTGTACGCATGTGACACATTTACCCCAAACTTGTGCTTGTGTGACACATTTACCCCAAACTTTTTATTGTGACATTAAAAACTCCAAACTTATATTCGTGTGGCACATTTACCTCAAATTTTCGAAGTAAATGTGTCGCACGAATATAAGTTTACGATTTTTGATCTCACAGAAAAATATTTTGGGGTAAATATGTCACACGGGTATAAGTTTAGAGTTTTCAATGTCACAAGAAAAAGTTTGGGATTTTTGATGTCACAAAAAAAAATTTAGGGTAAATGTGTCATAATTGACATAGTTCGGGGTTTTTAGTGGTTTTTTCCCAAAATAAAAAAAAGAATCCCCATTCTTTGAGCCTTTTTTTTTTTTTTTTATTTGTACGGGAGTTGGCGATACTTCTGTAATTCAACTGTCCAATTTTATTGCATTGGAAGTAAACGAATGGTACTCTCCTCTTAGAGTGTACGTGGGCCGAATATGATACTCGATCGAAAGGATAGAGAGCCAAAGCATGCGCACTCAAAATGAACTGGAGACCTAACGGAAGGGCCCGACTAGACGTGGCTGGTTCCGGTTTCTAGGCCCAACAACTCTTTTTCCCCGAGCCTCCTCTTTTTTTTAAAAAAAAAAAATCGGATCAGAACCGTGGGCCTGGTCAACGGGCCGGTTCCGGGCCCCCGGTTCATTTTGGCCATGTCTAGGCCCAACCGATGCGAAAAACCATGCTCCGGGGACTAAAACGAAAACAAAAACCACAGTTTCAAGTACCCCCCCAAAAAAAAAAGGTACAGAAACTCTAGCTAAATATGCCAAATACTTCCAATGTGGAGTTAGCAACCAACATGAGTCACCCCACCTTAAAATATAAGATTGGCGAAGACTAAAAACTTCCATTTCGTCTCAAATCTTTAAGCTTTCTTTCGAGGCGTGCGTCCGATGAATGGGACAATTGGGGTGGTCGTCTCTTTCGTTTGATCGCTTTTTGGCTCCTTCCTCCTCCTTCTTCCTAAATTACTATTAGCTGCGATTAGCATAATAGACCATATCTTTCACCTATATTAAAAAAACATTAATTCCGATGACATCCCAATTTCCCCACGAGAGAAACGAAAGCAAAGACCGATTAAAATACAAACCCCATCTTGCTTAGAACATCACGCAATCCGTCGACTCTGCCGAGCACTGTTGCTCTCTCGTTTTTTTGGACCGTTTTGGAATTACTTTATTCTGCATTGGAAGAATGGGGGGACCGGTGGCACGTGAGTGGATATGAACTAAAGGATGCGATTATTGTTTAACTAATCCAAAGTTCTATTTGGTTTTAATGAAAATATTATGTAGCCGGAAGGCCGGCATTGACGGGGACGCCGGCCGGATGGACTAAATTGGCACAGTTGCAAAAAGTCTAGGACTGAATCGGCGGAAAAAAAAAAGGAGTTTAGGACTGAATCGACACAATTGCAATATATTTATAACTTTTTTTTTTTGGGTAATTTTCCCGATCACAGTGGGATGTGAATAAAATAGCTCAAGATAGGCAAATGGTACTATAATTTTTCTCAGCCTTTTTTTGACTCGAAGTTGGCTACGTCGACCTAGGTGTGTATTGTCGTGTATATATGTGTGTGTGGTCAAGAAGCTGACCTGGCGATGGTTGAAACTTGAATCTGCTAGAAGAAGAAATAACGAAGATGGTGGGGGAGCTATTTATGGAAAATCAAACGATAAGTGCGTCAGTTATATTTCAGTGGGGAGACATGTTAGATGTAACTAATAAGAAGAATTGCATAATTTGAACATGTTTGCGTTGAATGAACCACAATCCTTAGGATGTGTCGACCCAACTCGGGTAGAGTGATCGATTTCTGTAAGTTCTCTGAGGTGATATTTAACAACTAAACTGACCTAAAGTAGCTGTCATTGGAATTCCCATATAGGGCGCAAAAAACACTAGAAAAGAATGTCATGCAAAGGATCGACACAGAGGGTTTACGTGGCTTGGAAACATGCCTAAGCAGTTCATGATCATCTGGTTAGAATCGATCCGATTTATGCCTGAGTAGCTTATAGTCATCCGGTTAGGTTCGATTCAAACCTGCCCATTTTGTTATGTGTACGGCTCAACATGCCAACTATTAAATTACTTATTAGAAACACAAGACATTCTATAAAGAAAAATGTCGCGAAATCCCTCGCTCTTCGAGGATGTGCCCTTAGCGTCGAGAAACATGTGCTGGGTTGTATTTACGACTCTTTCAGATCCCCTTTGGTTTGAAGAAAGGGAAAGAAATCTTGTATCATGGTCTATACTACTGAATAGTATAAAATTGGAGGAAGACATCCGTTCACTATCTAAAAAACTGAAGAGAAAGGATCTAATCAAATACTCTTTTATTGTATATGAAATTCATGGTTTTCATTAGCGCAAATCCAATCACCTCAATTTGAAATTCAAGATGAGAGAAAAAATTTCATTGGTAGCAATGGTTATCCATTAAGAGGGGAAGTCTCTATTTTCTAAACCAAAATTTTATGCCTATACTTTTGCAAAAACGCACTAAGAGGGCTAGCTACCCTGTTAATTTTTATAATTGGATTCTGTTACTGTATAGGTAGATCTCGTTGTCTTCAAACTTAAAAATCAAGTTGGATCCAAAACGAATGAGGTCAAACATTGGGAGCACGCACCAAAAGCGGGAAGATTGCCAAGATATAACCCAAGTTTGAATATGTCGATATGTCTCGTTGGACCTACTTCCACTCAAAAGCTTATATCGATGAATTATGAACCAAATATAATTATATTAACTATTTTACACCACGCTAATTTTTCGAAATAAGACTTTCCGACACAACTTATATTTGCATCTCAACACAAACTTAAAGCCACATTCAACCAAAAAGAGAAAAGCCAAATCCATCCAAGAAAGAGTTTTTTTTTCTGTAATATGTGTTTTCCATCTCAGTTAAAAGATAAATCCAACTACAGAGAATAAACAGAAGTGGCATTGCTGAACTTCAGAAAGAAGAAACACATATGGACCTCGCCATTCTTGAAAGTTAGCTTAAGGACTTAGCAAATGCACAACAAATTCAACATGGGGCATCGGAGCTACGACCGGCTCGTGCTCGAACTTTCGCCTTCTCCTTCTCCATCTACTATGGTCTCCATTTCCTTTTTTACACATCCCATATTCTAATCAAATTTCGGGATTTGAGAAGCTGACATTTTAACAGTATAACGATGCAATATCAACCACAAGTGTTAAGAATGGAGAAAATACATATAATAATCATGGCGGGACCCACATCTGATCTTATGCATGGAATCTCACCGTTATACTGTCATACTGTCATTCTAGCAGGATTCTCGAATTTCTGTTCACAAACACGAACTTAACTTATATGCTCCGGCTTCCATAATCACGTAGTCTTCGGATTGAGTAAAAAAAAAACGTACAAGCATCAAATAGACAATGCTGTTTAACCGCTAAATTAAGCTATACGTAAAGCAAATCAAACCCAATTTGAGAGAGAGAGAGAGAGAGTGGCATGTCCTTGCACAAGACCAAATTAGGGTTCATGCAAGCTCCATCTGCGTGCTGTCTCGGTGTTAACTTCTGGTTTGTTCGAGCTTTAACTCAAGATATTTCTTCATTATTATATCTTATCACCATTCAAAGCTTCATTCCACGTCCTATCTTTCGCCACAGCAACGAAGAACATCCTCGTCAAACGGTCATCCATCTCCAATACCTAACACACAACTTTGTTACCGGAAAAAAAATATAATCACGCCTCCGTTCCCAAACTGTTCATAGGTCAAAGAAATGGTGAATTCCTATATAAAAAAATATTGCTTTTGGGTCTAACCCATATATGTTTTGGTCAAAGACGCTTCAGCTATGGAATTTCCAAGGGAATAATCCTTCCATCTCTCTATAAATTTCTCTCTCTCTCTCTCTCTCTCTCTCTAGAGATCTCCATGTCCAAGTGGAAATGTCAACCCAAAACTCCATTTTTGCCCTGGAAAAACGGCTTTGCAGTTTGACAATAGTAACACCCAAGATCCCTTCCTCATGATTATCCCACTAATTAACCCCTCGAAACGCTTTGGTTTAAAGCTTTCTAATCTTTGTGGGGGGACCAGATTCCGCTAACAGTGCACCGTGATTCTACAACATTGGACACCGAGGTTTCAATATTTCAGGACACGACCGGGGATAGAAATGGATCTTGCCTTTCTCTATCGTCCCCGTGTTGGTTGCATTCGCACTTTTGATTCAACCAAGCGTTTCGTAGGTTACTAGGGAAACCCAAATTCATTTCCACTTCCATGGTGACGCAATATCTATCTCTCGGGAAAAGAGTTCGATATCGTAGCATCCTTGAATTAGTCGATAGGTCGAAAAATGCTTGCTTAATATGTAATTTAGACATTAGGTAATCATCTCGGTTTTTTTTAAGGTTGTAATGAACTTTGATCATGTTCTGTATTGTGTCTGAGTTTGTAGTAAAACATTACCAACTACACCATACAAACAAGACTCGTGATTTCAAAAGGTTATGTTAAAAAATCTCCGGATTCAACAGCTTAGATTCCTGTAAATCCTATTTTAATGCCTAAAGAAGATATTCCCTAGGAAGGTATGACTAACAAGAAAATGAAACTTGTGCCTAGGAGGCACGCATCAGACACGTAGATGGAAGAAAGAATGACTTTTTCGTTTATTTTTTCTTATTTATTTGTTGTTTCGTCTCGCTTTGTTCTTATCAGTTTGCTTCTGGGGAGTGTGCAAGTGAACCATCGGAATCTTTCTGGAAGTCCACTTTAATCGTATTAAAGCCTTTGGTTTTTTTGTCATAATCGTTTCAAGTAACCCTCCTTACACGCCACAGATGAATCACATTCAACAACCATTTTAGCAGGGTCGATACTTCTTTAATCATCCAAAAAATTAGTTCAAATGACGAGGCTTTTCCTCACATTTATGAACCGATTACTAGCTCCTTTCACAATAAATGTGGGATAACCCCAACAATTTCTCTTCTACCCATCAGGCCCTAGGTCGGAGCCGCAACAAGATATTGGTGTTGGATAGTCAGGAGCCTCTCTCATCCCAAAAGCTAACTTAAAGAATAAGGCTTTTTCTCATGCTTCTAAAATGACCATCAACTCCTTCCACAACCAATGTTGGATAACCCCAATAAGTCCTAATGAAAAATGTGGCGGTACAAAGAAAAAACAGGAATCAATTGGGCATATGCGACTAGCATTAATTTCGTTAATATTGTAAAAGCATTTTATAAGGTTTGTTTATGTGGTATATATGCTCTTTATGTACGTGGTCTCCCACCACCTATTAAACTTTTGCGTTGGACATTCTAACATAGTATAAGAATCGAATTCTTCTCCGGTTAATTTCGTGTGCGCGATCCACCGTCCGTCAAATTTCACGCGTCGTTCCTAATTTGGCTGTCATGGCTTGTACTTGAGAGGACGTGTTGAAGAAATTCACTTATTTGTGGTCTTCTTTCAGCCATATATTTAAACTTTTGAGCGAACGTTAGGACAAATTTCATTTTCCAAATTTCTCCTGCTCAATTTTTTTTTTTTTGCATGTCGTAAATTATGTGGTTCGATTACATTTCAAAATTAGCATAATAAGACAACAAAATGGGGATTAGGTTGCAAACGCAACAAAATTTTCCTAGTTGATGATTGTGATGGGCATAGGAAATATCATGCGCTAGGGAAAAGCAAGTACACATGTAACAGTAATTTAGAATGTCGATTGGTATCTCCATTGAGATGGGGACATTGCTAAGGCTTGCGTGAATTGAAATACATTTGATTTTTTTAAACTGACTAATGTCAGCTTTTGTTTATTCTATTCACTCGCTCACTCTATAATTGACTTATTTTACCTGCTTGTGGACAAAAATTCAGTTAGTGGGATGACTATTTCGTCATGGAAACGTACACCCCTTGATAATTTGACCGCCACCTTGCTAAACATTAACATTGTCCCTACTTATTTTTTGGACCGACTAATATATCATCCTATACATATTTTATGGAATAAAACAGCTCACTTGGGAGACAAATCGATGATAATTTGTCTAATTCGTAATATTAGCTGGGTTCTCATCAAGAGAACCGATTGACTAGTAACGATGTCCATTCAATAAGTGCGGCATCTTAATATAGTTGTCCTTTATCAGCTTAGGTATCGTACAAAATTGCAGAATAATCATTGAGACACCACAGTATTATTTCACGCTTGGAATTAGGAATTTCAACCCTTATTATGTTAAGTAATCGAGTTGGACCTATTAGGAGAAATTTTCCTATTAAGTGCGATCCAAAATGACGGTCGATCGATTGAGCCAACTAGAATCTTGTGCCTCGAGAACCGTGAGGTCCTAAGTTCGACTTCGACATAATTACTTGGAGCCGGCCTGTAATTGTAAGTAAGCAATTCTTGTGAAATTCCCTATCGCCAACGTGGATGATCTGCCTTTGACTAGATGACCCGAAAGGCGCAGTTCGTTCGACGTACAAAGATTGGCCAAAAACATCACTCGCCACACGGGAAAAATAAACTGATACGGACAGAGCGAGGAGCCGATAATAGTCACGGGACTATGTAAAATCGTTAAAATGAGGAGAGAGGGGGTGGGAGTTTGAACGTACACATTGTCACGCGTATGGTCAATACACCTCAGCTAATACGGAAGATAAAATAGATAAATCCACAAACAGGATACAGAATATTTCATGGTCACTTTTAGCTATTAAAGGGAGTGCTCGAAAGCGCTATTAGATTTTAAAATACAGGTTAACTTCATTAATACCAACGAAATATTTATGATTCGTTCGTTGAATTTGTTGAAAAATCCGCTTCATTGTCATACAAGAAAGCACTTTGATTGGGGTCGTATGGGCGACAAATGTGCGATTGTCGCTGCACGTGTTCTCCAATACGGGAATTTCCACGCATTACGAGCCTTCATTGGTCCACGTAAAAAAGTGAAACCTCTATGGTTGAATGTTGATATCGTACGATCCCGTCATGCTTCGTCGTGATTAAGTACGAGGTACCGTAAAATGTGATCTTATCATGATCTAATTGTTGGGGATATTTGTCTGCCAACGAAGATAGAACATAGTTAGGGATGAGCGACTCCAAAATCGACTTAAATTTCATTTGTAACTTGGAACCTATTCGTCGGAATCGGTTCCCTAATTTTTGAAACATGAAACATAGCATGCATATCCTGAAACCTAAAACCTACCATGTCATAGGTACTAGAGTCTATCCAGGGTCCATGTGTATTCTTAATTGAATGATAGTGAATGACGCACCTATAATGACTACCATATGTTATTACAATCAACGGATCATAACTTATATTTAAATACATGAAAAATATGAAACATTGACAAAGTAAAAGTCTCAATCATAAATATCACCGAAAATGGAAGCTCAATCTAGTGATTCCAAATTATACATTCATTAGTAAATGACATAGAATATCACGGGATCTCACGAAGACATAGAACAAGAAAAACACAAAGACATAGTTCATGTCCGTCGGAACCAATTCTTCGATTTTTGGAACCTAGAACCTACCCCGCATATCTTATAACTTAGAACAAGATAGATTCCCATTGGTTTTGTTATTTGGTTTCTAATTCCACCCTAGAATCATGATCACCCACAATATTGTTGTTGGCAGGTTTTGGAATAAATATACCTCCAAGATATACACAAAAATCGCAGAGAAATGAGTTCAGCAAGTACTCAATTTCTCTCTTGGAATTTCACCATAAATGTGTTACCAAAGTATAGAGTGTTACTAAGAAGATGTTATTATTTTGATCAGGTGTGTTTTCCTAGATCGGCCGTGTTCCTTGAACTATTGTAATGAACAATGTATGATTTGGTGCTATTTATAGACAACTAACCAACACATTTCTTGAGAATATGTACCTTATCCCTACCATTACCACTTCTCATGATGAACCATCACTACTTTTCATGTCAACAATCACTTCTTTTCATAATCAAGAGTCACATCTTTTCATGATAACAAACAATTTCAAAGATAATTATAAATTATCCATAGAGAAAATCTAGCAGCCTAGTTAACTTTCCATGACTTTGATAAGTTCATCAATAGTCTATTAGCTTTAAAGTCTGTCGTTATGACTTTTGAATGCCGAGTGCTTTTTCTGCGACTCGATTTCTGATGCTCGAGGTCAAAAACCATCACGAGCACCCGTCAGGCCGTTAGAGAGATCATCGTGTAGCCCAAGTGCGAAGATTTTCTGAGAGAAATTTTTGGGACAGGGTCTAAATTTAATTGTTCAAACATGATATGTTGTCGAATCAATTCTCCAACATCTGTCACCGGAGTCAAGTGAAATTAGGTCAAAAGCAATCTTCGTAAGGGGCATGACTTTATTATAGCTCTACAGTCCACCCAAGCACAATGCTAGAGATGAATTTCACCAAGATTCAAGTTGGGTTTGGGTTTTGAATCCGGGTACCCAACAAAACTTTCGTTATTAATTAACAAAAATTAATGGAAGATTTTCTTTGAATCGATTCTTCGAAAAGATCGCAATAGAATGTTAATCTAGTTTTGAATGAGCTTCGTGCATGGGTGTGGAGGTACTATTCTCATCTTATTATTGACCGTTGGACTTGTGCCACGTATTCATCGAACACCTCAGCTCAGAAACCCCTGCTCGGCCAAGCCTCTGCACAAGGCAGGGCCAAATCCTTCCCGGTCCCCACCACCATAAGTCGTCTCCCGCCGGCCAGTGCTGCGGCCTTGGCCCCCGACCGTTCTCGCTAGAGTTTCTCTGGAAAAAAATTATCCAAAAAATCCTAAATTTATTGTACTTTTACCAATTCAGTTATAAGCCTTTTCATTTTGTCAATTGAATCTTAAAATTTTTTTCACATTTTTCTAATTAGATCTATCCAATCAATTTTGGCGAGAAATTGCAAACGTGAATATCGACATTCCTACTTGGCATAGCCAATGCTAACTTGGATAATTTTAATAATATGATATTTTCCTAATTGGCAGGCGGAAGTGTCGGTGGATCACTACCGCCGTCGTTGCCCATCACCGAAGTGGCCTTGAGCGAGGGTGGTCGAACCTCGCAAGGCTAGGGTGCCCAAATCCGGGTGATGCCAATGTTGGCCCAAGCCTAATGAGGGCCGACGAGGTCTCACTCAAGGTGGGTGATGGTCGCTAGCCCCAAGTGAGGCTAGTGTCGCCTAGATATGGGTGCCCTTGCTAGGGCCTAGTGATCGCTAGCCCCTTCGGCGATGGACGGTGGCGATGGCGGCGGTGGCGCGGGTAGTGGCGGCAACGCCCCATCAACACATAACATTCTCTTTTTCTTTTATTTTTAGTTTTGTTATTCTAAATAAAATTTTGGCTTTTCTTTTTTATTTTTTAATCTATTTTAAAAATAAAAAAGGAAAAATAAGGGAAAATTTTAAAAAAATAATATAAAATTTATTCACGTCATTGCTTGCCGTGCCAAGTAAGATGGTGGGCGGCCACGTTAATTATTTTTTATCAAAATTAATCGAATAAACTTAATTGACAAATCATGAGAATGTTTAGAGCTCGATTGGCAAAATTATAAGATTTATGACTAAATTGATAAAGTATAATAGGTTGAGGACTTTTTGGACAATTTTTTGTCTCTCTGCCATTACCAACCATCGGCCGTCGTCGTTTGCATCTTTTCCTCGTCCCCTCTCCCTTGTTACGGCCATCGTGACTAGGACGACATGACAGGCTGAGATTTAGGGCTTAGTAGTCTAAACCGAACATTGGATCTTGACTTAGATGAAGCCCAAGTCGAGCCTAAATTTCAGATGTAGGGCTTTACGAAGGCGTGGCCGGTGCACATATTGTGTTTAGAAATATTTTGTGACGAGCGTACAAGAAAACCTTCTTTGGCAACTCGCCCTTGCATCGAGGTCGATCTCAGGTCAACGGCTCAGATGGGCCTCGATCTGAGATCAACTGCGGTCGGAGGCGGCTATAACCGGGCTTTGCAAGACCGATAACCATCTCCAACTCCCTAGCTTAGGAGTTTTTCGTGAACGGGGGAGGAAGGGGGGGATGCATGGACGTGCACGCGCACTCGCGCACACACAAAGAGAACGAAGGGTTCTTCATTCAGTGGGTGATGGATCCCCACGTGGAGCGAATCCAACCGTGGATGAGGTGGTAATAGGAGATGGGCATGGCGCTTCCATCTCCCCGTCATGCGCACCGAACGCAATCGACTATCTCTTGATCCAAGTTCAAAGAAAGATCCATCCCCCCACCACCAAAATCCCAAATTCTCTCATCTTCACAGCTTGAAAAAACAAGAAACCTAACGAAAATATCATACCCTAAGACATGATTAACCGTAGAAGTCCCATGACACTTAGAAAAGTGACCCGCTTCCCTTCCCTACCCCTCGTGGGTTCTCGACAAAAACAAAAGTTACCATGCCTCAATACGCTTAGCCGCAATTAAATAAAGCGGACCACCATCTAATCCCTACGTGGTCCATCCCCGTAAAATAGCAAGCACTAAAAGAGCGTCATGAAACGCAGTACTACTAAAAGTTTCCACATATAAAAATAAAAATCGTCTTTTTTTTTTTCAGTTTCTTATTAGCCACGAGCCTCCACGCTCCTAATTTAAAGTTAATTACATTAAGAGAAGCGGAGAGGAAAAAGAAACCAAGAATTTATATTTTCCTGAGCGAATTCTTTCGGTTGCGAGGATCGATGTCGAGTCCGAATTATAGTAGGAAACAAGAATTTATTTCATTCTCACGCATCGTTGTAGGTCGGATTAAGTTTTGAAAAGATTAGTTTTTTTCTTGTCGCTTTTCTCGGTAGAAATTAATGTAAAATGACATAATTACTCTGGAATGAAAAATCGAAGGCAGTAGGCGGATAATTCTAAAAAGAAAAAATCTTTTTTTTGGGGGGCGCACACAAGCTTATGTGTAATTGAAAATTTGTTGGGGTTGTAGAGTGGAAACAACACTAAGCAGTGCATAATTATTTTAAATGGGCAATTCCTATAGACTGACCCCCCAAATTAGTCCTCTCAAGTTGCATAAAATAAAGGATGGGGCACGCTAAAAAGTCCTTTAGCAATTGAAAAATCGATTGAGGGACACAAAGCCACCCTAATGCCAGTGATCGTAGCCATTTTGGAGGTGGGGTGGAGTTCCTCTAAATCAATGTACCGTTTCTTGACTTGACAGAAAAAAAAAAAATTGGAAAGAGAAACAAAAGCTCAATGTACTTTTGATGTTTATATATGAACAAATTTCAAAGTATCATAAATCAACAGCAGAAACTTTGTAAATCATTCAATATTTCGATAAAGGTTACAAAAACCATACATAACGAATTTGGTATGATTCGTGGAATCACATCATTCACGTGTGGTGAAGAGCAAGTGTGTGCGACACGGTATTAGAGAGAAGTGCTTCTTCGTAGAATCGGGGTTATACCGGCTTGTTCGTGATGCACGGGCCCCCCGATTCGTCCAATTCCACGTGTCATTGATAATAATGTTTGCACATGAGACAAATGGTGTCAAAATATCTAACAACGCTTGTCTAAGGGATTTTTCTTTTTTTACCCTTTTTTTTTATAGTCCATATACATGTGATACTCCTTTAGCTATTGACTTAAAATTTTTAGATTGGGCATTCTAACAATTATCATGTTAAATCGTAAAATGAACTCAGCTTGCAAAGCTAATCGAATAAAAGTCGGCACTCGTTAGTTTCTACCTTATGCCATATTTAAGTGGCATTTTTGTGAACGGAATGAAGTTACGTGGGATTAAGTGGAATTTGTGTCGTTTCTGTAATTAAGTTGACCTAATGAGTCCCATTAAGATGCTAGCTTAGGGACGGGGCCAAAGCGAAACACTTAGTGCCATTATTATGTGCACCGAGACTCTAGCTCATACTGTAGCAGTCACTAGAGAAGGTAATAAATGAAACAAACATAGTCTCGCATTTCAATCTTTTTTCTCTTAATTATATTTGTTTGCTGATGTAGTAAATTTCGACTTTATCATCTTTTACGTACTGATGGGGCCAAGGAGGAAGGAAATTTACTACATTAACGCACGAGTACAAATTAACCCAAAAAAATAATTAAAAAAACACATGAAAAAGAAAAAGAAATACACAGTTTTACTTATGACGACGCGAAATCAAGATCTCAGAAAGCGCTCTTTCTTGCTCTCGACTAATCTTTACGCACTCACATGTTGAGTGTGGTTCATACTCTCCAACGACATGAAAGCTTCTCCTTGAGTCGGCAGAGGTTCGGGGGAGTTGCCTCGACCGGGCCTCAAGAGGGCAGTGCGCCTTAGACACCAGAGGGCTTTTATTATTTAAACCAATAAGTTTTCATTAGTAGTTTTGATTTGGGCTCATAAATAATTGCTACTCTTTTTTGTTTGTAATTTAGTGATGTAATGAGATGTGCGGTGTGCTAATCATAATGAAATCTTCTACCGTAGCCATAATTTAAGGGTGAGCCATGATAAAATCTCATATCTCGATTTCCATTTTTCGTTATATATTTTACTTCGATTTGATTGTGCGTCAAATCCCAACATCATACAAGAAACTTGGGTTTGTTCACCTTTTATAGAGCGACGGTGTGAAAGATGAGCAAGATTTACTGGACGAACGCACGAGCATAAATCAAATTTGCCCAAGAGAAAAATCCAATTACAACCGGTTCGTGTTTTGGACCGATTGTACGGACGATCCAAGAGGGATTAATTCAAAGAAACCCCCAAAAGAAAAAGAAAAGAAAAGAAAAGAAAGGAAAATTGGAGCAGCAAATTGTTTCGAGAAGGACGGAAAACACTTTCAAACTCTCTTCTCTCTCTCTCTCTCTCCATCTCATGAGTCTGAAGATAAGCCGGGAAAGTCAAAGAGTCAAACGAGCTGCCTCGATCCCACACACTTAAACCCTAATTAAAAACCCAAGCACCCTCTCGTTTAAGTGTTAATTAAACACTTACTCGAAATAGCTTCCCCTATTGCGGCTTTGCATTTTTCACACGTTCACTAACTAAATTTAAAAATAAATTTTTATTTTCCTTTTTCGCTTTTCTTTATTGTTCCAACCCCACCTCCTCCTCCTCCTCCTCCTTCAATCCCATCTTTTTTCTCTATAAAAGCCGCACCTTCTCTGTCCTCCCTGTACTAATCCCATCAATCAATCTCTCTCTTCTCTCTCTCTCTCTCTCATCAGAAAGACCCTTCTCCTGTTTCCATCCCTGCTCGAGGAAGAGAATCAAGAACCAGTCAGCAGGAGAGGACGAGATGGACGCGAGGGGGATCCGAGGCGCCAACCAGAGCGGCCGCGACAGCCAAGAAGATGAGCAGCAAGCGATGATGATGGAGGATCTGAGGAGAGGCCCCTGGACTGTGGAAGAGGACCTCACCCTCATCAATTACATTGCCAACCACGGCGAAGGCCGCTGGAACTCCCTCGCCCGCAGCGCAGGTAATGAAAAATTCGCGACCCCCCCACAGAGTAATCAAGAATCTTGCCCCAAGATTTTCTTTGCGCATGCATGTCGAAAATGAATCCGGAGTCGTTTTCGGACCGAAAGCGAAACCCCGGGTCACCCTTCTTTCTTTGGCTCGAGTTCGTCTCGTCGAGGGGTCCTCCGTCTGGGATCGTACTAGAAACCCAAGAAGAAGCCAAACGTGAAAAGTGTTGGACTTGGGAGTCTAGTGGAAAGGCCAAGCGGGACACGTTTTCTTGAAAGAGAAATCCCACATGTGAAAAACACTGTTCGTCTCTTTCTTTCTTTCTATCTTTTCTGGTTGAGATTGGTGATGCGAGCTACGTATTATTCCTTAAAAGAATCAAGAAACGTGGGACGTATGTTGTCGTGGCCGGTGGTTTTCTTTTCAATCCGACCGCTTTAAATAGAAGTAAAAGGTGCATATATCGAAAAAGCATGTGCGCAGGAGGAGGATCGATAGAGATATGCTTACTATTCATTCCCTTGTATCTTGATGGTTACTTTGCCCAGAAAAACAAAAAACAAAAAGAAAAAAGAACTCGGTTTTATTCAATCTGATCAATGTTCGCGTCCGCCATGACGAATTTTGCAGGTTTGAAACGGACCGGAAAGAGTTGCCGACTGCGGTGGCTGAATTATCTCCGCCCCGACGTTCGGCGCGGGAACATAAGCCTCGAAGAGCAGCTGTTGATTCTCGAACTCCATTCTCGTTGGGGCAATCGGTACGCATCTCTATATCCCACGAAATATCTTGTCGATGCGATGTTTATTCGAAAAAGAAGAAAAGGCTACTGTTGTTCGTTTCTCATCTAGATGAATTATTGATGATTTTTTTCGTACCGGGTGATTATCCATAGATGGTCGAAGATCGCGCAACACTTGCCGGGCAGGACGGACAATGAGATCAAGAACTACTGGAGAACCCGGGTGCAGAAGCAAGCGAAGCAGCTCAAATGCGACGTCAACAGCAAGCAATTCAAGGACGCCATGCGCTACCTGTGGATGCCGAGGCTGGTCGAGAGGATCCAAGCCGCCTCCACCTCCACCACGGCTGCTACACCCACCTCCGCCATGGCTGCCCCCGCCCCGATGGCAACTGCCACGACGAGCATCGGCAGCATGGTCTTCCCACCCTCCCTGGCGAGCATGGGCGGGAGCGATTTCGGGGGCGTGCAAGTGAATGCGACGCCTAGCTACAGCACCCCGGAGAACTCCTGCACGACAGCATCTTCAGACTCCTTCGGCGCACAGGTCTCGCCCGTCTCGGACCTGGCCGAGTATTACCCTATCCCGGTCGGCGGCGACAACCCGAACCCAGATTATTACCAGCCTAATAACGGCCAAGGATGTTACCAGGAGTCATCGCTTACTAGTCCTTGTGGATTCTTCAACTACGGATTGGACTTCCAAGCGTGCATGGATCAGAACAACACTCAGTGGTTGGACGATGGGGACACTTCCGACAGCTTGTGGAATATGGAGGATGTCTTTTACTCGGAGCAGCAGCCAGCTTCAATCAACAACTACTACTGAGAATACGAGATAAAATTTGAAAAAAAAAATAAATAAAAAATAGGAGGGCGAAAGCGAAATTCGATTGTAAACAGTAAAATTTGTGAAGAAAATAGGGAATCGCTCGACATGAAAAATATAACTTTGTTGAGTGAAAAGAAGAAATTGTATCGTCCGGTTAATTTCGTAGGGAGTCTAGTATTGGATTTTCCTGGTCTTTTTTTCTATGTTTGATTTTTTTTTTCCTTTGATTGGGGGGGCAACTTGTAACTTGATCTTATTTTCGATTAATCTATTTGTTTTTCACTCGATATTGAGCGTCGATTTGTCCCGCATGCGAAAGAAGAAAGAAAAGGATACTTAGGGAAATAATTCAACCATCAGCGAGACAGATCTTTTCTTATCGAACTGTGTAATCTCGATCGCAATTCGCCAACGAGAGAGGCACGAAACTTGTAGACCGAAAAGAGATAAGTCCATTCCATTAGTTAACGACGAGAGCGTCTTTTCCTTATCCTCGTTCGATCTCGTTCTCACTGGATCGCGATTTGATCGATCGTCTTGATAATGGGAGCTCCTTACGGGGGCTAAAAATCTCTCTTGTTTAACGCAGCAAAGGAGTGCATTATTGGTTCCACCATCTTTTTGGGTTTTTTTTTTTTTTTTAAAAACCTCCAAAAGCAAATCGGAAGCCATTATCTTAATCGCAAGCTTTTTCAAAAGCCGATGTCGAGCAAAGCTTAAAGCCCTTGGAGGGGGGAGGGATCTGCTTTTTTTTGAAAGTCGTCCGAACGAGAACATCTTCATCTCTCTGCCTCTCTCTTTGCTTGTGTTTTGCTGCCCTTTGAGAGGCTTTGTACGGTCAAATAATGGTTGTGCCCCCATTTGTCCGGACAGAATTTGATAAATGAGGGAATAAAACGTGGGTGAATTGGGTTAATTATGAGAGGGGTGATGCTTGGGGTGGGAGAATTTTGCTCCATTGAAAGCTTCCATGAGCAAAAACGATAAATTCAGTGCGTGCATACATGCGTGCTGGGTCGGCATGACAGAAATCAGATACTTTCATCTAGGATATCACTGTTCGATAGATCGAGTTCAAGTTACTTGATATATTCAATCGGACCCAAATTCAATGAAACGCTTAAACCAACGAGTTATCGGTCAATTAAAAACTGTTAACGTATGTGTGAGGACCGCAACAACGACGACACTGATCTTCATCCATAGTCTCGTTCACCGAACCGGACAATGAACTTTGCCATCAAGATCACGTTGGTAGTGGAATTTTCTTCCTCGAGATGCTCATTCTAGATTCGAACAAATTGGGGGCCGATCAATTAATCATTGGCTCCGATATCACTTTTTGGGGAGCGAACGACGTAAACCCAATGCCTTCGTTGGGGAAGATCGCAAAGGGGGGAGCCTAAGCCCATGCCTATCAATTGGATTCACCTTCGCGAAAAAATTTTAAGCTCACGAGATATAAGCAGGTCGAGATTTTCCGATGTAAGATTCTTTCAATGAAAGTTATTGAGAATTTTGAGATTATAGAGATTCAGATCTAAGCCACAATATGTTCATCACTTGCTCAAAAAGCAAAATACAAAAACGTGATGAAATAGTAAGAGAGAGAGAGAGAGAGAGAGAGAGAGAGAGAGAGGAGAGGGAGAGGGAAATGGTTAATGGCGGCGGGAATCTTAGTAGGCCGCGTGCCTCGAAGGGAAGCCATCGAAGTGGTCCCCCCGAGAGGTCGTCCTGTTGGGAAACTGCCACGTGTCCCCTCCAAAAAGCAGATGAAATGTATCCAATTTTTTCAAGTTGTCTTTAAGAGGCGGAAATTGGGCGGCCAATGCGCGAGCCGAAACCATTGAAACTTGCCCCATTTGTCCAACAATTCCACCTACGACTTTGCCTCTCGTATTTATTTGATGCCCTTTTCCTTTCCACAGCCGTATTTCCTTTTAGCACAGTCGTCATACGCGTACTTTGTATTACTTGTTCTCATTAATTTGATAGTGCTGTATTTGAAAATTGAAACTCTCGGCTCTTGACATGCGGCCAGCTCGGTCCCATTGCGCTGGCGGCCAGCCCGGCCCTGAATTTTTTCGACCGTGACAGTTTGGTCCTAAACATTTGGACGATTTGCTGATATAGTCATTCCGGCCAATTTTAGCGAGGAAATGCTGACGTGAAAGTCTGTCGTCCTACGTGACACGATTTGCACTAACGTGGACATCTTTTGCAATTTTTTTTTGAATGTTATGATTTTTATTTGTTTTTCTTTTCCCACCTCGCCCGCCACAAGCGAATTGATGTGATACTATAAATCGAATGCTACATATCGATTCGAGCTTAAATATATAGGTTTTTGACTCTACCTATATATATATAATATATATTTAATTTCGAATCGATATATAGCGTTTTACTACAAACATATCAATATAAATAATATCAACTCGCTGGCGAGGGTCGCGTCACTTGCTAGCCTAGAGTTATAAAAAAAAAAGAAATAAAAAAAAAAAAAGAAATTGTCTACGTCGTTAGCTATTTTTCAGCCAAATTGACCGGAATGACTACATTGACAAATCTTCAAAAGATTAGGGACTAAATTGACCCTAGTGAAAGATTTACGATTGAATTGTTCATTATAATATGTTCAAGACTTTTTTGATAATTTTTCCTTTTATCTTGCTTGTCTTTGTTCTCGCCTTTGCTAAAGTGTCTCACATAATATGTTTACGATATTTATATACTTTTCATACTGATGTGATCTCTCTCCACTTATAAGGTTAAGTTTTTTATTAACAAAAAGTCCTAAATTTTTATACTTTGCCAATTCAGTCCTAAACCTTTTGAGTTTGTTGATTAAGTTCTAAGCATTTTTCATTTTGCCAATTCGGTCCTATTAGCCGGAAATCACCGACGTGGATGTCGGCGGTCCTACGTGGCACCGCCGGTGCGAGCATGGATAATTTCTATTAACATTTTAACATTCTTTGAATTTGTCTTCCTTTTTTCTTTTTCCCTTTTCCCTTTTTTTTTTTTTCTTTTTTGCCTTTCGGCCATCACCCTTGACCTCCGCCGCCTTTGGGCGAGGATCACCCCAGCTGACGGGAGGCGAGAGCGACCTTCGCTTGACACCGGCCAAGGTCGAGGCCGGAGGGAAAAAAGAAAAGAAAAAAAGAAAAAACAGAAAAAGAAAAAGGAAAAGATTAAAAATGTTTGAAGAATATTAAAGCATTATTAAAATTGTCTACGTCGGCGGGGTGGTGTCACGTATGACCGCCGGTGTCCACGCCAACGATTTTGGGCCAATAGGACTGAATTGATAAAGAGTGAAAAGATTTAGGACTGCATCGACAAACTTAAAAGGTTAAAAATTGAATTAGAAAAAATACAAAACATTTTAGGAATTTTTTTTTTTACAATTTTCCCTTCCTTTATTTGCTTCATCATCATCCCATATATACGTTGCTTTTCTCATTATCATGACCTACATTCACGATTGTACTTTTGTACACTTATCGATCTTAGCAACGATGAGCGATTGAAGAATTACAAAATCGAACATCATCCGCATCTAAAATGTCTACAAAATAAAACATGGGTAATGCCTATGTCAATAAATTTAACATTAAAATCACATATTTAAAGAAGGATTTAATTGAAAGCACCATGTTTGTTTGTGTTTGTGCATGTGCACCAATAATCATATGGTGAAGCTACGACTCCCCTTCTGTGGTGTGTTTTAGAAAGGAATAGAAAACAGAAAATCGTCCAACATTTTTGTAAAACGGGTCTCGTTAAGATATATACGATGTAAATGATTGACTGTCCTTTTTTTTTTTTTCCCCATTTTTAGGGTTTCTCCATTTTTTATTTTCCTTTTTTTTTTGTGGTCTATAAGGGTAGCTCCAAGTTAGATCACCGATTACTAGTTAGGATACGCAACCTCTCTCTAAATGACAATAGAGATGGGTCGATGCATCTGTAATTATCTCCAAGATACGAAAAGAATGTACAACTGGACTCCATTCACATTCCCTTTCAACAGGAAAGGGCACTTTGATTAATCTCTCCTTGCTTCTCCCGTCAAACTATTCAAATGTTCATTTGTTTATCTGTTGGCCCACCTTGAAGTGGACCCCAAAAAGGAAAAGTAACAAAACAAACGACAAAAGAGACTTCCCCTCGTGGTCAAGACACGGGACCATATGTGAAGTTCCACGTGGGCTATTTCCATGTCCCGTCTTGCCATCACTCGGGGGCTTTTCTGAAGCACCGCCGAGTCCGCTTTAAGCGTCTCGATCTTTTGATTCGATATGACCCTCCGGTTTGTGCTTATACATAGCTTTGCCTAAGGATGTGTGTCCTGTAGTGATAAAGTACATCAACTTCAGAAGATAATCTCGCGTCGTTCGCGTCGGGCTGTACCGCCGACACGTCGACCAGGCTTTAGTCGCCCACGAATCGAGCATTATCGTATTCACTATACCAAATAGTAGTAACGATGAATGAAGCGATGGGTAGGATCGAGAGAAGGACACGCGATTAAGGTTAAGAGGGTCTAGAGATGTGTTGATTTGAATCCATAGCAACGCGTCAAGGAAAGAATTCTCTTCTTTCTTCCCCCTTTGATAGTGGAGGGTTATCGTCAGCGATATTTGGTTGGTGATAGAAAGATACTGGCTTTTTGGACCTTCTTCTCTTGCAACGCATCTGGTTGGGGACTAATAGAGACCCTAAAATGCCTGCCTACACATGCCTATATGCCGATCCTCTTCCCCTCCTTCACTCGCGCCTTGAATTGAGACATGTTTAATCTTTTTAAATCCGTCCCCAGATGAATCAATCAGCGAGAGAATACGGGGGAAAAAATATAGACTTTTCCAATTTGGTGGGGTTCGTCTCTTGGTCAAACAATGTTAACTTGTTGACAAAATGCTTAGTAGTTGAGATGACAAGACATCTTGGAAAGAGCTCGTGATGTGATTATCATCGGCCTTTTCTTTCGTTTGATGGGAAGGGCATCTAGCATCAAGTAGGATTTTCAATGGCCCGGAAGTGGCCGTGATAGTGCTTCATCAAATGGAATGCTCCGGTTAAGATGGTATAGATCTTATTTCAATCACTAGCAAACATGAATTCTGGTTAGGGCAATATCGATGAACAGTCGGGATTCGATCCATCCGTCCTATCCGATTTCGGTACACATCCAAAGGAGAACTATGATATTTAAAGCCTTCTTGAAAAAATTACCAAAAAAGTTCTAAGCCTATTACAATCGTGCCAATTCGATCCTAAGCTTTTTTTTTTTTTTTTGGGCCAAGTGAATTTCAAACCTTTTGCGTTTGTATCAATTCAATCCATCCGATTGAAAATCGCTGACGTGCATATTTTTTTAATATTTAAAAAAATTGATTTTTTTAAATTTCTTTTATTTCTTCCTTCCTTCTTCTTCTAGTTGGTCGCCAAGGTCCAAGGACCTGCTAGAGGTGAGAGCCGACGAGGTCAACATCCGGCGAAGCTTGCCCCTACCGACCACTAACAAGGGCAAGCTTCGTTGTTGCCAAGCTAGGTCGGTCTCGCCTAGCCATAGCAAGGCTTACCTTGCCGTCTTTAGGTGGGGTCTCGCCTTCCTAGCGATAGGCGAGGCTCGCCCTTCTCGACCCTTTCCTTTGGCTGGTCACGGAAATCCCGATTGGCTGGAGGAAGAAGGAAGGAAAGAAAAAAAAAAGAAAAAGAGAAAGAAAAAATAGAACTAATTAAATTATACAAAAATATAAAAATAATATAAAAAGATATCAACGTCGGTGCTGGTCGTACCACGTTAGCAATTTCCGGCCGAATGGACTAAATTGGCACACTCGCAAAATATTTAAGACTTTTTTTTGATAATTCTTCTGGTTTTTTTTTTTTTTTTTTTTTTTTTTTTTTGCGAGGGTTTTTCTTACAATGTCCATTCGATTTTGAAGAACGCTTTACCTATAGTTGATGATAATGGCCAGTTTTTCCATATTTAAAAGGAAGCCTTTTAAAAGTAGGTAAAGAGCTGCGGGACATTGAACTTGAACCGTGCGAGGATTCACATTGAGTTTCCTTCTCCAAAAATAGGCATGTCCCTTTAACAAGAATTTGCCTAATGAAGTGAAAAGAAAAAGAAAAAGAAAAAGAAAAAGAAAAAGAAAAAAAGAGAAAATGATAATTCACTTTCCACGAATAGACATTTTCCTAAAAATGTTTCTTATTTCGAAAGAAATAATTAGTCGACAAAAAATATTTTCAATAGCAGCAATAATTTGCGTCTAAATATTTTAGTATTCATTCATTTTTGTAAGCGATGATTCTTAGGAAAATATTTTTCAAACCATTCATTTTTTACGAAATAGACGCGTCCTAAAAGCTAAGATGGCGGGGGAGTTTAGGAAGGACAAGGGCCACGTCTTTGGTCACTGATCATAGCATTAACGGTAGATAAATAAGACTATAAAGCTACATCAACCAAATTTGAGCTTTATTACTTGGCTTATACTATCGTCTTAAGACTCTATCATGAGTTCAATTGACTTCTTACCGAAGCGTATGCTAGGGTTTCTGTACGCTAACAGTGCAAGTATGTTATCCTGAAAAGTCAACGCTCCCCATGCTCGATAACTACGAAATCGCCAGACGGGAGCCCCCATCTTTTTCCAAACCCATCATCTGATCTCCGATAAAGCCCTTCCATCTTTCTTTTCCAGATTGAAACAGCACATGAGTGGATGAACCGCACGTTGCAATATTCAGAAAAGCCTCCACATCGTCGGCTAGGGCAACACTTTCACGAACAGAAGCCAAGACGACGACCCCACATGCGTAAGTTTTTCCACACAACACCAACACGTGCAATCATCACATCAGACACATTTTGCACTCGTAGGACAACAACAACAGTAAGTCCCGCGAAAATAACACAACGGTTATCGGCGGCACTGGGAAAATACATTGTATAGATCCGTTATGCAAGTGATACGACAAACGGAATCCACGCTACTATGGTAGCAGTGGGCATTTTTCTCGTAGCTCGAATACGAATACAGAAGAAAAGGTTCTCTATTGATTCAGAGGCTGCACTTATGGGATAGAGATAGAGATTAGTTGTTGAATCTCTCTTTGATTGATCAATGTGTGATATTCCGAATCCTCATTACTAATGGAATCGAAATGATCTCTGAATTGATCAAAAGATCCTTTCAATTGGCTAGAATCTATTACTTAAACCAAACTAGATCTTGCGAAATCATATTGAATATTTGATGATACATTCCATAGAGAAACAAGTGGGCTATTTCTTTGCAAAAATCCCGAGCTCGGGTTATAGAAGAAGGAGAAGAAGGAACCGAGAAGAAGCGATATAATAGATGCGTAAAAAAAGGAGCGGGCTTCGAGAGGACGGTCGTCTTGTTCATTCTCATGATGTGCCGTTACATTTTCAGGCGATTGACGTATCGAAAAGTCCCAAGTTTATTCCACCTCATCCCTGTACATCTGTCATCTCCAGCATCGCGTCCGATCAATCACTTGCGTGAAGGTTTTGCGCCGAAAGCGAAATGGATCGTAATGGAGATGAATTGTGTGCAAAGCTTTCCTTTTTCCTCTTCCCTTCTTTTCAAGCCTTCAACGCCACAAGTTGAGGAAAAGTTTTCGAAGTGTTGTGTGTGTGGGTGTTGGTCGCTTTCCTTAGGTTTTTTTTTCTCCTTAGGGCAATCATGCCCTAAATGTGTAGAAGGCATTACCAGGCCGTAACACTGGCGGGGAAGTTGTCATGATGGAATTCCACTTATACATTTGAGTGATCGCGTGATGAACTAGGTGTTTACGATTCATTTGGCTGATATTACATCTTAATGTGTGGATAACATGGGTTATCTCCTTCTACATGCAAGCTTTTGGAGTTTGAGGTATGGAGTTGGGATCTTCTCTTAACATTTTTTGGGCCGGAATTTCGAGTTGGAAAATTTGGTAGGGTTTTATGAGAAACACATGATGATGTTCGTTTCTTTCTACCTTGGAGATCACTCATGGAGACACCATGTACTCACCAAAACAAGCGCAAAAGTGTATATGTGGCCATTGATAATGCTAAGAAATTTCGCTAGGGAATACATTAGGGATCCTTTTTCCTTGAGACTTTGGGAGAGCGGTTGCCTGACCTGACATCAGAGCAAGGGTCAAGAATTCAGATCTTGTCGGTGTCCCGTTATTCTGTGTTGTCTTCGAAATAAATTTGGTATCGCCGCCTCCACATAATTTTGATTTATGCAAAGTAAATGTTTGCACTCAACTCGTGTGAGCGCACATGTGAGCCGTCAGATACGTGGGATCCAAATGATATGACGGCTCAAATAAGTTATATGGGCATCGGAAAGGAGAAAATTGTCAAAACAATCCTAAACCTATTGCACTTTTACCAATTCAGTCATAAATCTTTTAATTTTGCCAATTCAGTCCTAAACCTTTTGCATTTGTGTCAATTCAATCTTAAACCTTTTTTTGTGGTAATTCAATCCTAAACCTTTTGCATTTATATCAATTCGATCTTTCCGGCCAACTTTAGCCAATCGGCGCCGACGTGGATTCCATCGACGCCGACGTGGTCAATTTTTAGTAATATCTTAATAAATTTTCAAATTATTCATTTTTTCCCTTTTCGTTTATTTTCTATTCATCTTCTTCTTGGATTTTTTTTTCCCTTTTCTTTTATTTTCTGTTCATCTTCTCCCTTCCTAGATCGTCAACTGACCGGGACGCCACCCATAGACATCGTAGCCACTAGGCAAGGTCGGCCTTGCCTAGATCTAGTGAGGCAACCTCGCCCAGCCATGGTGTCGCGTTGCTGTCACGGGGCAATGGCCGAGCCTCTTCCAAGAGTCATGGCTTCTCGTGCTTACTTCTTCGCCTTCCATGTCGCGATTCTTGCAATCACAACCAGCAGACTTGGCAAAGTTGCTTGCCCTTGTTGACTTCCGTAAGTGTTGGCCGTCGCCATCGCCGTCATCGTCATTGTCACCGTCACTGTCGCCGGGCGAGGTCGTGCTCACCAAGGCCAGATCTAGGAAAAGAGTTAGCCAGTTCCATTTTCATCAATTAGGTTAAAGATCATAAAGAGGCCATTCTCTGCTAGAAGAGCCATAGAGAGTGGTGTTCTGATGTAAAATCCAAATCGCAACATCGGATAGGATGTCGTCTTAGCTTAGTCTCCGCCACTCTCTCTCGTCAAAACACTCTCGTTAGAGATGGAGGAGAGATTGTGAGCGATGAACTTGTCACGGTTCTCTTCTCGCAATCGATCACATCTCTCTTTGAACTTTGTTGTGGTACTCTCTCTCTCTCTCTTGCTTTTGCTCGTCGACCGTGTCATGGAAATTGCGGAGCATCAGATTGAGCTCAACTATCTCATCGGGACTCATTGAACTCACTCCTCCTACCATTCGGTTTCTCAGATCCGGCCCGGGCGAGCATCTCGCCCAAAGCTGCGAGGGCTTGCCCTCACCAGTGACAAGCTCGAGGTGGGGGCGGGGGAGGGGGGTTGAGCTTTGCTTGAGGCAAGCGAGCCCTTGTCGGAGGAAAAAGAAAGGAAAAAAAGGAGAAAGAAAAGAAAAAAAAGGAAAAAGATAAAAAAAATTGATTTTATAAGTTAAAATATTATTAAAATAGTCCATGTCAACGTCGCCTAGAATCCACATCAGCACGGATCGGCCAAAGTTGGTCGAAAGGACTGAATTGACACAAATGCAAAATGTTTAGAACTGAATTGGCACAAAAAAAGGGTTTAAAACTGAATTGGCAAAAATGAAAAAGGTTTAGGACTGAATTGGCAAAATTAAAAGATTTAGGACTGAATTGGCAAAAGTACAATGGGTTTAGGGCTTTTTTGACAATTTTCTCCATCGAACGTATAGCTCTATGTTTGAGATTTTGCAAGACGATGATTCACCAAATACAATCTGTCATGATGGTGAAATTATGTGTGTTATCTTATTTCGTGGACAAACCAACTTCCTAATACGAAGAATTTCGGTTATGTGCTTAATTATCATACGTGGAGGTTTTGAGCAACGGCATTGGGTCACCAATAGGGGAGCTATGCTTTCCTCCATTCGAGGTTGGAGGAAATTCCCTCAAAACCATAACTCCGACTGGTGGGTTACAGGCAAGAGTTATCTTCCACCAGCAAACTTAGTTAAGGATTTTGCTAACATAGCAGTTTTTGACTGATTGTGAGAATAACAGTATATTCTAAGTTATAAATTCTTAAAAGAGTGAAACCCACAACAATTTAAAATTAATTGTTACTTTTTTTTATTGCAAAAAATAGACTATTGGTATAACAGTCATCCAAAGACTATTACATAATCAATTTCCTTTAATTAAGCGTAGATATGCACGGGGACATATCCGTACTCCAAACTTGTCAATTGAAAAACCGGTAAGGAGGAAAGTGGAGACTAACATGGTCCCAAATTGGTCGGTTTTATCTAAAGCATCCGAGAGAAACCTTTGTTTCAAGATGACTTTGAAAGTGCAATCCTAAAGTTTGGCTGGTTTTAAAGGGAAACAACATGCTTCGTGACCATCATGGTACGTTTGGGGCATTAAGATGAGTAAGATTTCGGTGGAAACCGTCTTTTGGTTTATGTTGATACACTTGCACTATGCTGTGCATTTTTTTATTTCTCAATTTAGCAAGGAAACGACTGTTCAACACATATGAGCGGTCGTCGTTTTGGTTCACTTTTGATATTGAAGAGACAAACTTTCCAAGCAGCATACAGTTTTCCAAGTAGCCTATCTTTACTTTGAACACTAGACACAACTTGTCAAGCACGATATGCACATATTCTCTATATCTATATGTAAATGTATGTTTTATTTGACCGTCGTACTTAACAACGTGAGACAACAAAGACTCTCTAAGCTTGTTTTAAGCACTAGAAGTCTTCATGAGGTGTACTTATTCCACTTCTTGCGCCCCGCGAAAAAGGAGTGTACTTATTCCACACTGTACAATTCGTGTCACGTTGCCACACATTAATTTATGGGCGCTAACTTTTGGTTATTTCAAAACTTCAAACCCAAAGGACCTGTCGACATGCGACATGAAGACTAATCACGATTTTCATAATTAACTTGTCATATATAGAGGTAAATGAAAAGCATTTCCTACGGATACGTCCTAATAAACCCTACCTTTTATACGATTTCATCTTCTTCTTCTTCTTCTTTTCACGTTGATAACTTATAAATAATTGCTTATAAATAATTACCGTTTATGGGTTCGCTAAATCTTGTCCAACGGATTACTTTTTCTTGAGCTTTCAAGGAATGACAGATCGACTCACTCTGTGGATAAGCAAGCCATATTTAGCGTCTCATAAGGAATTCGCTTTTCCTGTGGATTCTCGGCGCTCTCCCGCCGACAATTCTTTTTCCTCGTGCGGATTCAATGCCCTTTTTTTTTTTTTTTTTGGGTGCTAATAGTGCTTGCTAATAAACAATTTAGTAAGGGGGATTAGCACCTTAGTGCCTACCTAGGCTGCAATACACACAATCGTTAATAAAAAACAAGCAAATGCACAACACACGGGTCAATCAATTCTTACTTTAATCACTTCCTTGTCTGAAAATCTTCCGTTGCACGTTGTAATGAGAGGGAGCACAAAGTGACTCGCTTCTTGTGCCGATGTCGGAGTCCGCTAATTCCAAGGTCAACGTTTTCGACTCGAACTCGTTATTCAAACTGTAATCGATCCCCGCGAAAAATGAAAAAAATATGGGAAGAAATAGGAGCTTTAATGCTCTCCCGAATTGAATATTTGTCCAGCGGCAAGTTGCATATCAGTGTTGACACGCAATTGAATAATTCATCTCTGAGTTCAGTCATGGTTGGGGGGAGAGCACTTCAAAAAGTCATAAACTTATTACATTTTTACTAATTCGGTCATAAACTTCTTAACCGTGTCAATTGAGTGCTAAACGTTTTCACGTTTTGCCAATTGAGTCCATCTTGTTAATTTTGGCTAAAAGTCGCTAACATGGATGCCGGCCGTCCTAAATGGCACAACTAACACATGTGGATAATTTTTATTTATATTTCATTATTTTATTCGTTTTTTATATTTCATTTCTACAACTTTGCCTGCAAACCATTGTTGGCCACAAGCAAGGGCTGGCGACCCTTGCCGACCATGGGCAAGGGCCTTCGCCCTCGCTTAGACCATGTGAGGCCCAAGTGAGGGTGTCGTGGCCCTTGCCCATGGCGGTGGCCATGGTTGTAAAAAAACAAAGAAAAGAAAATCAATAAATAAAAAATATTAAAATGATACTAAAAGTTGTCCATTCACCACCGGCCGAACCACATAGGACTCCAACATCCATGTTAACAACTTTCGGTCAAGACTAGCCAAATGGACTGAATTGACAAAACGTGAAAATGTTTAGGACTCAATTGGCACAATTAAGAGGTCTATAACTAAATTGACAAATGTGCAATAGGTTTAACGCTTTTAAACAATCTTCCCCTTGGTTGAAGATGGTATCGCTTTTGTAGAAATTGAGTGACTATACATGCTTTTAATAATTACGAATATACACAGGTGGTCTCGTCCACGTGCATCGGCTAAGGTATATATCCATAGGACGGCAGGCCTTCTCAAAGGTTAATACGCACAAATTTGAACTTGTGGGGTTGACTAGTTGAGTTCAATGACATTAGATTCTCCCATGAACCTTATGAAGAAAAGGAAGAAGAATGTGGAATTGGAGGAGCCAAATACCCTAGTTTTTGCATTCTGGCAGGTAACAGAACAGTTGCAAATTAAACAAAAAAGTTGGGCCAAGGCCCATGCAACCCATGGTCGTGGCCTCAATCAAAGCCTAATTACCCGGCCTCCAACGAGAAGAGTGGCCACTAAGCCAACGGTTTTAGTGGTTAAGTTCCTCGATTCTCTTAGGCTCTATTTGTTTCGTGAAAAACAAATGATTTGAAAAAATTTTCTTATAAAAAAAAATATTGTCATCATCAATGAAAACATTAGGACATAAATTATTGACAAGCGATCATTTTTAGAAAAGTATTTTTCAAATCATGCATTTTTTGCGAAACAAATAGAGCCTTGATGAAGCCGACCTATGTGCTTAGACGGGAAATTAAAAAATGGAGCCCAAAATAAGGATCTCAAGATTTTTAAAATTTGTAACAATGTCCTCGCAGCCTGCAAGCCCTGAGATTTTTAAAATTCTCACATTAGCCTAATTTCAAAAAATAAATGAAATCCAAACTTGACTCTACTTATTACAAAAAAAAAAAAAAAGTTAGTTTTCGTATGTCCTTTCTACCAGATTGTTGGCTATACTATTACCTTAGTGATATTTATTATTGGGATAAGATGGAACATAATTGCGGGCCGAATCAGACCTAATTGATTAATATTACGTAGATAATCCAAGATCAATATATTGGTAAAGTCGCCTTAGGTGTCCATTCCAAATATCACTAGCCCAAACACTTGCCTAAACATTTCAAGTACTTACTGGCCAAGGTCAAAGCCCAAAACAGATAGGCCTGGCCCGCCTGGCCATAAAGCCATATTAATAAGTCCATTTTGTTTTGGCCCAAAGTTCACCACTACGTTGAAAAGTCTTATTCAAGAAGAAATTACACCCCTAATCCTTAAAGTTTCGACCATTTGTTGCACTTTAGTCCCTGAATTTTTATATGATTATCACCCTCGACACTTGTTCACGTCTAATCATCTCTGAGTGATCGTCAGGGTTGGCGAAGTTGGGGCATTTCCACCTTGAGAATTGAACGCATATATTTGAATCTCATCAATTGCGTGCAAACCGCTCCGGGTCAAGGCTACATGTACATGTTAGTGGCTCAGGCTTAACCATTTCATGGGCGTTGTCGCATGGCGTGTTCCATGAGCTTTCGGGAACCGAGCCCCTACACGTGTCCCTAGTTGTTAACATCCAAGAGATCTTGAAGTTGACATGTCTTTTTCCCCTCTCTCTCCATGCTTACAACAGATAAGGAAACGTAAATTTGCCCTCTATCTCATGTTAAAGGTATAGACTCAAAACATTTTCTCTATAACGAATAAATGATGTTTCACATATGGTCTCAAGATCTCTTCACTTATACGATCGGAGGCTGGGCCGAAACATAGCTTACAGAAAAGCTACGGTTTCGACCGCCACACGACCTGGATTCATTAAGAACAGAACAATTCCCAAGCTATCAAAGACAAGTCCTGGTTTGTGACATTGTTTAATCAGATGGAATTGGATGGATTAGACTAAGCTAAGGATGAGGATCTTGCGGGGTGATTGGAGGCTAGCAAAGGATGAGCTTTCGGGTATCTCGTCAGCTTGAAAAGTACTTCGGATGCGATAGCAATGGATTAGACTTAAGCTATAGGGATGAGAGGATCTAATCTCATAGACAAATTGGAGGTTAGCAAGGATTAGCGAACCTAATCATAGATCAATATTTGTTTCAATACGTTTTGGAGGTTTCCTTACATAAAAACGAGGGCACGCTTCACTTTCTTCATTCCATAATTATATCCAACGACTTTGCCCGTACGGAATTACTGGTGAAGCACTTAGGTTATGTCTACTGATTAGGATGTGTGTGTGTAGACACCTTCCCATTGGTTTTTCCCGTGGTTTTTCTCTTAGTTTAACGAGAGGAAGTTCTTCGACCATTCTCCCGCGTGCTTGAGCGGCACCAAATGAGAACGTTGCAATCAAGTCGCACCGTTGTTTCTTCATTCTCTTTGGCCGTGAGATGGTTTACCTAGTCGGGGATGATAGCGGAGTTTTAGGATTAGTCGTGAAATAGAAAGGATGGGGGACGAACTCGCTGACAATGGTGCTCGAAGGTGCAATTTGCAATAAGTTTTTAAAGTTAGGTTTGTGAACTGGAGATTTTGAGTATTGATTGGGCGGAGTCGTAGAGTTATTTCATTATGGAGAAAAGAGAGCAACATAATGGTATCTCAAACCATAGTTGGAGTCCATTATTTGCACTCCTTGGAAGATGAAAGCACATATCAATCTTCCATTCCCATCACTCATTTCAGCGCCCAAGAGTTCAAGTTCGAGCTCCACTCGATGTTCTAACCATGCCGAGTTTAGTTCAACTCCGAGCTCCAATCGAAAAGTCGAACTCGATCGACTTTAGGGCCGAGAAATCGAGTGTCTCGACTCGGCGGGATCAGGTTGAGATTGAGTATCGAATTGTATAGACTAAACCTGACCAGGCATTCGATTTCACCTCTACGGGTCATCACTTACCTTTCTCTTTTTTTCTTTTTTTTCCCCTTCTCTATTTTAAGGATTGGAAAGAAAATGGAAAGGGGGGAGGGGGAGAATTCTTCTTCCATCCTCCATTATTGAGGGTTGGGGGAGGTATTCCTACTTTAGGAAGGTCTTGAGAGTAATGATTGTGAGGAAAAGTGAGGGAAGACCTAATGAAAGAGCCATGTTAGGATGTTACCCCAAAAGAAGGGAAGAGGAGATCGAGGGGGAGGGATGGGGCCAGATGTTGGAGATGCCCAGCACACGCACAGCCTTTTTAGGAATACGTGAGAGGGGGAAATCATGAGAGTAACCTGAATTCTGGCTGTTTTGTGGTCACATTTCCCTTGGCTCCCACATGCCCCCGTTGAGAGAGAGATGGTAAAAAGAAAAAGAAAAATTACTGTTGATGAATTTATTTTGATCTAGGACATGGTATGTTAAGTTTGTTTGGTTATGTAAAATTTGAGGTTGTGTACCGATGTGTTTATCCTGGAAAGGTCAAGGAGCCATAATACCCGATCTTTTATCTCCCTCTCTCTCTCCACAAAGACAGAGAGGGCGTGAGTCACGACCACAGTGCCGGTGGTAATAATTAACTTTCGATTTCAAGTCGGACAGGTAATTTTCGCTTTCAGGTCAAAACGGCACTTAATGCCTAATCTCTCTCTTTCCCTCTCTCTACACAAAGTTAGAGGGGGCGTAACACATGTGTCAATGGCAACAAGCAACTTTAGATTCCGGATTGACAAGGAACCCGATGTCCGATCTCTCTCTCTCTCTCTCTCTCTCTCTCTCGATAGAGAGGGCGCAACCGATGTGCCACCGGCAACAAGCAACTTTCGATTTCAAGTCAAAATGTCACCGAATGTGTAATCTCTCTCTCCATAGAGATAGAGGCGGCGCAAACCGATGCGCCACCGGCAACAAGCAACTTTCGATTTCAAGTCAAAATGTCACCGAATGTGTAATCTCTCTCTCCATAGAAATAGAGGGGGCGCAACCGATATGTCGGTGGCAACAAGCAACTTTCGATTTCAAGTCAAAATGTCACCGAATGTGTAATCTCTCTCTCCATAGAGATAGAGGGGGCGCAACCGATATGTTAGTGGCAACAAGCAACTTTCGATTACCGATCGTAACGGCACCTAATATCCGACTTCTCTCTCTACAAAGATAGAGGGGCACCCAACCGATGTGCCGGTGATGATAAGCAACTCCCGAATCAAGGTCGGAACGGCAACGACATCTGGGAGTCTGAGTATGGTGGATCACGCGGCTCGGACGAAGTTCAACAGCGATAGTGGGCAGCGATGGAGGAGGGGCTCGGCCATGTACGTGGGATTTGGGGTTAAAAGGAGGGGCACAGTGAAGAAAGGAGAAAAGGGCAACGATAAAGAAAAGAACGCAAAAAAGAAAACGGATAATGGAGAGCAAAGTCCGGACCATCGAAGATGTATTCAGTGGATGAATTGGCCTCTAGAAGAGATAAATTTAAACTATCCAGATCGTAAATTTTAATACCCTTCTCATACGCAAATCAAACAAATAAGAGAAATAAGAAGTGACATGAAGAATAGGCAGGAAGATTGAATATAATCCATGAACATATAGAGTGACTAATTAGATGAGTATGCGGAAATTGGAATTTCCATCTAAAGTTATCTCGAAATAACTTTTAATCGAAAAGTTTACAATTTAATACTTGTGTACCGAGATGCACGGGTAAGTAGTGTTAGCAATATCTCTATACCTCTGCATACACTAAAGTGGTGTATCAAGAGAAAGCTCCAGGACGTTGATCACGATGTGCCACATTTTATTCAACGATTGGCTGTCCGGCCTTATGATTTATCCATAGATAAATACCTTGCAACAAAAAATAAAAATAAAAAATTGTAGAGGTTGAGATGGCCCAATTGGAGTTGGATCACTTTTCTAACTTGGAGGTGGCAGGTTCAAATCTTGCACCCAAGACGTCGTGATTCGAACTCATAATCCGTCATGAGATTCAAATCGCAATTAATGAGTTATATTCTTCTTCCCAGCCATTCACATCATCGAATTCTGGGTCAATAAAAAGAAACATCACGCAAGATTATTTCTATTTTGAAAGAAGAGGTTCCCCCTCATATATTCGAGAATCTGTATATGTCCGAATGAATCTATTTATATAACTCGGCGAATTTCAATAATGCTAGAGAGAGAAAGGAGAACACTAAACTAGCCAAGTGAGAGACAAGGGTAAAAGACACTTCACTTTCCCAACACCCCACCACTAGTGGCCACCATCATTTTGTGCTTGAAACTTCTTCGCTTGCCTCCTTTTTCGTACTCGGAACTCCTAAAGCAAAACCCTAAACAGGAACCAGCACCATTCCTTCACTTCGTGCACTCATTGCCCAAGTGCTTTGACTCCAACATGTGACCCAAATCACATGCCTGATGGATTTCATATCATTATACACACATATAGCTAGCTTTTACCAAGAGTAACACATACTAATTACGTGAAAGATGCGATGCAACCACGTGATTATTTCCGTCTCGGCCGACCAAACCTGAATAAATTACTCACGGTGGCGAAGCAATGCAACGAAATCTCTCAGATCGTTTCTTGCATATGATGATGTTTCCAAGCGAATTGCACAACTCCTCCTTTCTGTTTTTTTTTAATCAATGAATTTTTTTTAAATCGATGAATGTGATCATGGGTGAGGGTTAGGTGCATCTTGGAGATGGGAATGCAAAGCACATTGAATTGATTTCATGGCCCTACAAATGTCCAATCACACAACAGATTTTTTTTTTCCTTAGCCCTAGCTAGGGGTAGTCAATTCATGTTCAAATTGAACTAACATCCCCATCACACCCCAGATGTCAAGATGAACTTTTTTTTTCCTCCATGGGATATATTTGTGGATGTGAATTGACATAGGTGATGAAATAGGTTGGTAAACCCTATTCATTAAATCCCCTCTTTCCTGTTTTTTTTCTCTTTTTGAAGGTGATGCCGACAAGTTCCAAATGCTAAGGTTAGGAATCTTGAGGGCCAACCATGCCTAGCTTCATAATTTTGTTGACAAAAAACACAGACTTTTTCACTTTCTTGTACATAGTCAATTAGGATTGCTTTTCCCTTATGTTGACATTACTAGCTAACTCACAAGAGTATGAGGATGTCATGCCGGTCCAATCGTATGCGAGAACATGAATCAAATCGAACCGAAAGGCGATTTATCCTCCAAACCGAAAAGACTTGTGGGATTGCATTCCTAAAAAGTAGGGCTTATTTAATTCTGATCAGAATTATTAAGATCTTTTGTCTTCTAATTGAGAAGTACTTCTAAGGATTTTATCAAAAAGTGTTCATGGAGAATTTGTTAAGTCTGCAATTTTCAATACACCGACTTTTCTTGCTTTATGCACAATTAATATCTTGAGAACCAAATATTTCCTCATCGAGCGCGTATAACATGTTTCTCATGAACTTGTTAACACGACCCTTAGATTAATCACGATTGATCCAGAAGTGTAAAGAATTAGGCGACTCAAGACAGCTTAACGCACAATCGGCTGCTCAGTGATAATTGGTAAGCATGTACAACTATTTCGCATGATGCCTGAGTTCGAACAACCATACTTGCGCATACGAGGTGCGAAAGAAATGCTACTTACACGGCCTAACCCCATCAAACGATGAACGAACAGGTGCTCAGAACATCGCGGACACCAAACAGATTACCCGAAAAGATGGAAGTGAAGGAAAAGAAGAAGCAGCAGGGACCGGCTCCAATTCGACCCGAGCTTGCTGTAGACTTTGCAAGAGGTCGATTATCATACTTCTTTGAAGCTACAAAAGGGAAGAAAATTTCGAAACGTGGACCTGGAACACCTTCAACTGCAAAAGGAAGTCCCAGATCTCTTTCGCCTCCGACCCACTTGTCTTGTATAAAACAAGAAACAAATCCCTAACAGCAACAAAAAGCTCTGTGTGTGAAAGAACAGAAGCTTATCTTCTTTATTCTGGTACAAATGATCATGAGATTCCTCCACCGTTTGTTTTCTTCCACTCCTCATTAATGACATTGCAGCAGGTCTAGAGAGAGAGAGAGAGAGAGAGAGAGAGAGAGAGAGTTGCGATATTACAGTACATAACATAAGAATGGTCACGAGGAAGAGAAACTCTCACCACAGAGAGATCTGAGAGAACATTTATTCTGTTCTGCACGCACTCCTTCCTTTTTTTTTTTGTTTTTTCTGAATCGTTTCCTTCTTTTCTTTTCTTTTTTTGAATTTTAGGCTCTCCCAACAACATATAAAACAACGAAACTGATGCCCTGGCAGCCGCATGTTTCTGCCTCCTATACAAATACGAGAGAGAGAGAGAGAGAGAGAGAGAGAGAGAAACAATTGCAATCGATTGCCCTTCACTCAACAACGAAAAGGGCATACATGCCATAATAAACCTTCAACAATAACATCAACAAATAAAGAGAAACCAAAAGAGACCCTAGTAATATTTCACATTTTTTTATCCTTCCCTAAATCTCTTCACATATTTTAGAGGCTAACAGAGAGTCGGGGTCGAAACTACGTTCACCATGTCGGGGCAGATAAGTTTGTTTCGGGAGGAAAGAGCTGTGGGAGGGTTCGGCCTTCTTTTCGTTTGTTTCGGAACGGAGCAGCTCAGGAGGGATAGACGAGGAAGGAGAAGATGAGTTGGGTGGGAACGGGAAAGGCAGGCGACGAAACTCTACATCGCTCGCTCGCGATCCAGAACCCGGGGCTAGAAGGAGAAGAGCGGGGGCGGGGACGGAGGGGGGTCTTACAAGGTCAAGAAAAGGTCTTACAAGGTCAAGAAGGGTGGGACGAGGTGGGACGGGGAGGACGAGAATTAAAGAAACGGAAAAATGAAAAAAGAGAAGAAGCAGGAGAGAAAAAGCTCAGATAGGATAGCGCCAAATTAGCATGAACAAGCATCCATTGCTAAAGAGCTCCATGTTGTTGCTTTTGCTTGAAATCCAGCAAAGATTCCATCTATGGTGCTCTCTTCAAGTTGGCCTACAAAAGATTAAAATAAACATAATAATCCAAAGTATCAAATTTGGTAGAGACGAGTTCGGGGTGCGGAGAGAATCAAATTAACCATGTCGTGCTCACGGTTTTTTTTCCACGAAAGACTCATTTCGATCGATGGAAAGATGGACTCGTGATCAAGAAAACATGTCCACAACCGCAGAAAACCAAGAGGAACTAATCAGCTATATGCATGTGGAGGAACGACTGTTCTTGAGCTTCAACAGCGTTACAGTGGGGCTTACATTTCCATGGCACAGAAAACAAGATCACCCGGCATCGAGAACGACCAAAGATAGTCCAGAAAGCTCCGGGCGGTAATCGATTTGCAGGCGAAAGAAGAAGAAGAAGAAGAAGATGATGATGATGATGATGATGATGATGAACACTCGAGGGTCCACAGTACAGAACCATAATCTGATCTGAGCGTACCTTGAAGATGCGAGGGCTTGCGTCTCATCTTCTGAAGCGTTTCTTCCCTCTCCACTCTGCAACGCAGAGAGAGAGAGAGAGAGAGATGTTGGAAGTGGAAAGAAAGAGTTGGAGATGGAGAGGGTTATAAGGAGGAAAGATTTTGGTGATTCATTTGGAGGCAGAGCGTCGAAGCCATCCCATTGGGCTGTGCCCAAACGGATCTGACAGCGACAGATCCGATCCAGGCCCAGATACAATGTAAGCTGGACTCTGGATGACGTCAGCGAGACCGTCGGCCCCCGGGGACCCTCCCCGCGGAGGAGGCCGACCACGCCGGCCCCCGCCCATGGACCTCCCTCTCGAGCTAAGGAAAAGGCAAAATTCGGGTTATCTTGATTCACGACTTATTTGAGAGTCTCGTTTAATGTTGTACTCAAGTCCTTATAAATCAGTATTCGAGGCAAACTTGCGTGCTCAACCTGAATCGACTTGATTGGCCAAATAATTTTTAGCATAATATCGGGTGAGAACGAACTTGACCTGGCAGATGTTCGTTTGAAAAAGTAAGATATATAACTGAAATATACACAAATGCGGTTCGCAATCAAAGACAAACAAGCTCTACTTGAGAGCCCAATTTGATTATCTTAGCTACACGAACTCAAAAAGAATTGAGCCAAAGGTGGGCAATTTACAAATCACGCCTGTACAGCGAACATCAAACGTCTGAGCATTTTAAAATCTCAGTCATCTTGCCGACAAGTCAATGTTCCGGGACACAAGTTGAGACCCCTGAAAATAGAGGATAAAAAAGCAAAGGCATATATCCATGTTGCCAAAAAGTACAATCAACACGATTTAACAAGTACTTGAGAAGCACTATTTTACTATTGATCGGTGGTTTTAGTGATGAAAATCTCTTAAACGCACTCGGAGCAAGTGGAACCATTTCATCTCGACCACTGAACAACGCAGGGCCGGCGTCGGAGTCGCGCGATCCGACGGTTCAAAGTGAGTGGCGCTCATCGTACATACAGGGAGGTAAAAAAAGGACAAGTGAATAAGGGTGACTAGAATACGCCGTCCATGATTGAGGCATCGCCGACCAATTACTGAGTCAACGTGTGAAAAGGTCTCGAGAAAGGACGACCGTATGATTGTCCACCTGGCATGTTATTGTCCGTCGGGTTGAACCAGTCGTACGTGGCTTTCTTCTTCTATCCCGACAGCTTCACCTCTTCGTCGTACGTGAATTTCATGCCCGCCGAAAAAAGAAGAAGATGTTTTAATATATTGTGAATTGAATTCGTCGTAATCATTTTCTTACTTACTGTTGGAAAAAATAGAGATCATAAAACTCTATCCGTGTAGATTTCGCATAATTTAATTATTGATTCCTTTAAGAATTTTCCTCGCTTTTGAAACATAGATTTCGCATAATTTAAATTCCTTTAAAAATTTAATTATCGATTCCGATGGGGGAAATGCGATTAGCCATTAACCTTAAAAAGAATTCATATTATTATTTTCAGAGGCGAATCTTAACTATGGGTTTGATTTATTAAAGCAGATTCAATTTAGAAAACAATGGCAATTTCAAATGTTTTTTTTTTGGTAAAGGTAATTATGTATATAACTTTCCAAAGCGCTAATTACAAAGAGAATGCCGCACACAAAAATCTCGTACCCCAAATGACACAAGGAAGTGTCATAGCGGGGTGCAAAGGTGTATCGGCAAAACAAAAAACAAAAACACCAAGCATACTTAGGCTAAAAGGCCAAAACAACGGCCACAAGTGTCGCTAAACCCGATCGAGCATAATGTAAAAGACGCTAGCCCAATAAAAGGCCAAAACAACGGCCAAAGTGTCGCTAAACCCGATGGGTCAAAATGTAAAAGACGCCAACCCAATAAAGGAACCCAGTTGGCTAAGCTTTGCATCAATCATCAATAAAACCGAAGGAACAACAGTTAGGGAGAGGTAGAGTCATCAAAAATCGTGGATGAAATATCCCAATTCCTTTGTATTCATCTATTCCGAGGAATGTCTTCATCCCGAGCAAAGGTAAGTCATTTGTCTCTCACGACCTTTGTCAAGTGCTTAAGGATCGCCAGCACGAACAATGGCTTATTCCCGAAACAAATATGATTCCTCTTTGTCCGGATAATATGGCAAAGGGCCCCAAGAGAGAACCTAGCCATTCGGTGAACAAAAGAGGTGCCTCCAATGTTCCGCGTAGCCCACCGAATTGTCTCCCGCCATGAGCAATTTTGCCAAGAAAGATTACATTTGGAGGCCCAATATAATGCAAGTGATCCCGTGATAGGGCACCCAAAGAACATATGGTTGATAGAGTCGGGTTTATCACGACAAAAGGCACATGATCTAGCAGCAATTCTATGGTAATGTAGCAACAAAGTCCGAGTCGGTAGACGGTTAAGCGTAGTGAGCCACAATAGAAACGCATGTCTCGGTGCTATGTATTGGTCCTAGATAAAGGTGTGCCAATGTACTATCCGGCCTTTTCTTCCGATCATCTCCCAAGCAGAAGCCACCAAAAATCTACCTAAAGAGTGGCCCTACCACAAGCACCGATCAAGCTTAGTCGGATCAAGTAATGGGACTGCATTATGCCATGAGTTAAAACGTGTGTAGCATTCCAAAGTCTTGCCAGGCTTGAGAGAGGAAGTTCTTAACCGATGTATTCCTAGGAATGCCAGATTCATAGATCTCCTTGTTTGAAAAGATTTGATATAATGGTCCCCTTTCGTGCCAAAAGTCGAACCAAAAGGGGACAGAGATTCCATCCCCAATACGCCACTTGAAATTTTGGAAGTGTTCCGTTCTTAAATCTAGGATCTTCTTCTAGCCCTAGGAGCAATAAGTAGGTTTCAGAGCAATCCAGAAATTTTTGTGCCTTAAGAAGGTGGAATGAATCCATTTACACCACAAAGATTCCTTGTCGGTGAATAATAACCATATGTGTTTCAACATGGCAGCCTTATTACAATCCAGAAACCTTCTTATACCTAGCCCGCCCTCTTTCTTAGGAAGACAAACTTTGTCCCAAGCCACCTTGATACCCCCATAGCTCAAGTCCGGACCTTTCCAAAGGAATTGACGTAAAATCTTTTCTATGCTAGCAAGCATCGACTTCGGTAAGGTGAAGACAACAGCCCAATACACATGAATGGCATGTAGGACAGATTTAACAAGTTGAAGATGGCCCGGAAAAGATAAGAATCGATGGGACTAAGATCGAGCACGGGCAGTGATCGAATTTATCAAGAGAGTACGTACAATAAGCTTTGCTAAGTCTAGATGCAATCACTAAAACTCCAATGTAGAGGAAAGGAAGCATACCTTCGGAGAAGCCCAAGATATGTTGAATTTGTGTTCGCAACTCCATTGAACTCCCAAAGAAATAAATTTCGCTTTTATCCACGTTCGGGGCAAGGTCGAACCACTTGGAGAACCTGTCAAGTCCCTCCTTCAACAAGGTAATAGATGGGATGTTCACCTCAAGAAACAACAGCACGAGCTTAGTAACGGATGGGATGTTCGCCTCGGCAAATAACAACATAAAATTGGTGAGACAATCGGAGATTCTTGCACCGCCAGAAAAATTTGAACCCGGGTTGAGCAGTTTGGAAGGATAGAATACCGGTGAAGACTTCCATAACCAAGGTAAATAGATAAGGTGAAATGGGATCCCCTTGGCAAATCCCTCTATTGCTTGCAAAGAACCCATGGAGACTTCCATTAATGGCCACCGAGAACATGGGGGAGGACACGCAAGCCATAACGAGCTTAGTAAAAGACTCCGGGAAGCCAAAGGCTCGTAGTGTACATTTAATGAACCCCCAATCGATAGTATCATATGCCTTTCAAAAATCCATCTTGATAGAGCATTTCGGAAGGTATGGCTCAATGTGGAAGCCGACAAAGAGCTCTTGGGCAAGGAGGATGTTGTCACTAATCCTGCGCCCCTTAACAAAAGCATTTTGATTCAAGCTAGTGATGGCCAGCAGAACGGTAGCTATCCGATTGGCCAATAGCTTAGTGATGCATTTATAAATGGTGTTGCAACACACAATGGGACGGAAATCCCCCATAGTTGATGCATTGGGGATCTTTGGAACTAGGGTGAGGATGGTAGTATTGAGTTCCTTGAGCAAATTCCCCGTGGCAAAGAAGTCTTTGACCGCCGAAATCACCACAAGTCCAACTATATCCCAAGATGATATGAAAAAATCTACATTGAAGCCATCAAGGCCAGGAGCCTTACCTCGGGCTAGGGAGAAGAGAGTGCTACGGATCTCTGCATCAAGCACCGGCCGAGATAAAATTCGAATTTGGTCTTCAACTAGGACCGAAGGTAGCAATTCCCATATTTGGGTGGTATTAGGTTGAGATGGCAATTTCAAATGTTCATATTCGGGTTATGGAAAAAATCGTAGCTTTTGCAACATCTAAAAGTACATGGAAGAACCCATGTGAAGTGTGCAAGGCCATGGTGCATTTGGTTTGCAAAAAATTAATGATTTGAAATATGTATTTTTTTAAAGTGATCGTCAGTATCGCTCATAAAAATGAATGAATATAAAAGATTTTCATCAATGCACTCTTTCAAGAGTGGCTACTTCTATCCACGAAAATATATAAAAATAAGTTGTCGATGACAATAATTTTTCCTTGGATTAATTATTTCAATCACATAAGTGATTTGTTTAAGAAATATTTTCTTGAATAATTAATTTTTCCCGAAACAAGGGAGCAAAAGAACCACAATAAATTGAAGGTATGTCTAATGACCCTTAACTCTTAGTCTAATTAAAAAAAAAAAAAAGCAAGTCATTGAGAGCGCACATGGCAACACTTATGCTTTATAAATAAAATTATGGCCAAAAGTTGATTTTTCTACTTCTGGATAGAATCAATTTTTTTTTTTTTCTCTTTTTAAGTTGCTCCAAAACTTTTTCTAGAGCCAAAAAAAAAAAAAATGTTGCAAAAGTGTAAAAATGAAATTGCGTAACCAAACGGATTTTTACTCCCGAAGTTGCGTTACCTAACGGATTTATGCTCTAAAAATACTTCTATAGCAGAAATTCTACTCCAGAAAGTGTTGTACCCGAGATTTCGAGTAGACAATTCCATCCGCGTGGAATATCATTGAAATTCCCCACAAAACTCACAATAATTCAATGCTCGAAAAATAGAAATAACAATATTGGACAAGACATGCATGATTAATGGTGAAACCAGACACTCAAGGCTATTGTTATCATGTTATTGTTATTGTTTTTCGCTAAAGATACAGTCCACAAGACTCGGCTCAAAATGGACAAATTGCTCGGTGTATGCCGGAAAACGGCAGCAAATAAAGGAAGAGGAGAATCTACAAGACATGGGAACATAAATTACTTCAGCAAAATTCTAAGAAAACGTACAATATTTTTTGTCTAGAGTGTCGCACGTATCATATGTCACCAACATAAAATAAATAAACAAGTGTTGCAAAAGGCAAGCCAAAAAATAAAAAGTAAAATGAAGTCGTGGGGGAATGGGATCGCAAGGGTATGCGAGCAATCACAGTCTTCAAAGATGAAAAAAATATGGTCAAAGAAATGAAAATTCACCTCTCCCAATTCCTCGGCCTCTGTTCTTTTATTTTCGATCAAAATGCGTGGCGCCGTTCTAAGCTCCCTAACGAACGATCGCTTTTCCTGAAAATGTTTAACAAATCGCTCAGTTTTCATGAAACAAACGGATTCTAAATTTTTCTCGAAACAAACACGCTCTTGACGTGTAGAAAGCGCGTATGCCGATCGAGACGACATGCATTAAACAATGAGCAGTCCAGAAAGCAAGCAAATGGCCACATTCACTGGACCTACACAATGGGTGCCAAGGCTAAAAACCCTCCTCCTCTTCATAATATAATCATGTCCGAACCTAGTCGTCTTAGGCAGTGTTCAAACAATGCCATGCATGCGTAACTGCGTGCGTATTCGATCGATGAGCGGCGTTGAGAGCCGTTGTTTTATTCTTTCTTTCTAATTTTGGATGTGCAAATTGAATCGATCAAGCATATGCCGGCTCTATAGTCACAGACAAGAAGTTGGTACACTGTTTTTTTGACCGCTCCAACGATTTTGACGCCAAAACCCTAGTCCACGGATTGCGCAAGAGATCCCACCAAACCGCGATATGTAATCTGGGTGGAGCACACGTGAGATTCCATAAAATAATGAGTGGGCAAATCACAGCATTGCTTATAAGTATTGATTTTGCTCGTCGTGTGATCGATATATTCTCGATTTTCATGGCCAATTGGATCAAAGTTGCAATGTCTTTTCTAGTTACCCCTTGTCTATTATTGGTATGCCGGGTTTGAACTCTCGGGATACAACCATTTGGTGGTCCGACAAACTTATTTATTTATTTATTAAAACATTGTAATCGCTTTATTAATGTGATTGAGGAGAATTCAAAGCGAAAAATTAAAGAGAATTTTCTATAGCCGAGATTTGCGAGAACGAACGACTTACGCTGCTTGATCGGCAGGTGATGCGTCGTTATCCGACACATGTTTAGTTTCCCTCGAATTACATCTCTAGAACGTCTAATTCCATTGTACTTAAATGTCCTCCACAATCATGTCATTATTAACCCACATCGAAAATTTCGAGATGTGTTGTTTTGCCCTAGAATTGCAAAAGTGAACAGGTGCTGGGAAGTGGACGTGACATGTGACCGATGAGTCCCTCTTGTCATGGAGAGGGGAGAAGAGGGGTTTGATGTGATCGGGTCGAGACAAGGAATCACCGGAATACTAGGAAACCGCAGATGCAAACACCATCTGCATTCTGCAAATGCAAGAGCGTTTGGCTGTAGTGTAGGAATGGTTATATGTTTTCTGCAGGATTCTTCACTGTCCCTCTCGCGCCCTAGGTGACCTTCCATGAAAGTTTCGGCAAACAATACCCAAATCAGGAAACCAATAATTTTCAAATCTTGGGTAGAACAGACAGCAAGAGGGGGCCTCTCCCTCTCTCCAACATGGATGCCACCGGGGCTTGTTTTGTTTTGTTTTGGTCTTTGGCTCGATAGTTTTCCCCCTCCTTTGTTCGCTTCTTGCCGGTGCATTATTTTTGTGGCGATACGGTAACGAGCCGTGGGGGCTCGCCCTCCCGCGAACGGGAATCGGGTGTGGTCCACCTCCGCGCTCGGCCATCGTGCGATTTTGGCGAGACCCGTTTGGGGAGGAGGGAAGGAAGGGAACAAAGAGGAGAAACCTGCAAAGATTCTTGATGGCTTGTGGAGGGGAGGGAGCGTGTGTTCTGGTGGTCCACTCTATGCGCCTTCTCACAAGCGAGAGAGGAGGAAAACGCTCGTTCATATAAAAATTTCACCAAGTTGCAGACTCCCATGCCTGGGTGTTGTAACTCTCGAATTTTAACAGAGGAACAGGGACGATTGTTGTCGGTAGCCCCTTTTACCCTTTTTAGGGTTTGGTGCTGTTCCCTGCAAGAAGCCAAGGTTTCATGCCATCAATTGGAACGAGGACACGTCCCTGCAATTTTTTGCAAACCCTAGTGCTCATTCCCACATCACAGCTAACGCAACAAGAATGCCCGTATTCAATTCGTTTGCTCTGGTGTTCAGGGTTTTGTGACGCATTTTTACATGCACCGGGTGACATTTCTTTTCTTTTTTCTGTTGGTTCTGATGACGGTAAGGCCTAAGCCTTGGTCGTGACCCAGCTATGTCGAACGATGCAAGTTTACTATAAAGTAGGCGTGAGCATGGCTCCATAGTAGAATCTGAAATCGAACCGTTGTTCCAAGTTCAAAGGTATGAATGGACATGTTCCAGGTTACTTGTAACAAGGTTTTGTGTTTTCGTAGGTATATATTTTTGCATGATCTTGCGGTATTCCATGCGGACCGATGATGAGTGTGTAATCCGAAACCACTAGCCCGAGCTTCCATTTTTCGCGATATTAATGATAGAGACTTTTACTTTATTAATATTTCATATTTATTCTTGTGAATATGAGTTATGGTCGATGAATTGTAGCAGCAAATGGTAGTCATTAAAGATTAGATCCCGCAATCACTCAATTAAGAATACATATGGAATCCGGGTAGATCCCGAAACATGTGATAGGATATGTTTTAAGTTTCAAGATATGCATGGTAGGTTTTAGGTTCCAAAAAAGAAGGAACACGTTTCGATTGGTAGGTTCTATGTTCTAAATAGAACTTGTACGGAACTTGGAACCGCCCACCCCTACTATAAAGGGTGTTCTTGTACACCGTTTCGAGGCAATGCGTTGAAGGAGACTTTAGAGGTGTTGTTGAGAAGATCATGTTGTAATTATGAGTGTTAATGGTTCAAAATTAGTGAGACGTTACTTCATTCATGTCTTTTCGATTTATGTGACTCTTCATTCTGCTGTAGTTACTGACTTTAATATTATTTTTTATTATGGGTTAGTGGCTCAACTAATGGGAGCCCAACCGACATGACTCTTGAGTTCATGTCTCTTTTTAGTTTTTTTGCAATTGTTTTCCCATAGCATTAGAGAATGTTCAACAGAGTTCTGTGTGTGTAGTGTTAATATGAATGGGTTCAAGATGTTGTATCTTAGAATGCATAATTCATGAAACTACTTCACATTGTTGGCAATAGCTAATCGCCTTAAGGAGATTCGGTTAACCATACCTCGTATGTGATTCAATTCTTTTCGAGTTTATAGCATCAAGCAAGATTGCATTTGAGTTGTAATTCAACATCTCTATTTGAAAAGATATTATTATTGAATTTATTATCACCATCTCCGTGTTGTTATTTTTCTAGTTACTACAAATAGTATCATGTTGCGTATACATACGTTACGTGCATTTTTTTTTTTTTTTTTGCCAACAGATCCATCTTCGCCGGCTTGCCCAAGCGAGCATGCTAAAAACAAAAATGTTGCTAAGAGTTCGATAAGCGCCGAGGCGATCCAAACTCAACAAGAATGGAGAGCAAACCGAGATCGCTCCGAGTTCCACGTCGAGCACAGAGCGCGTAAACGAGGCTTGACCGGAGCGAGAACTCTACGCGAATCCAAGTGAGATGAAAATTAAAGTGCATAGGAAATTGATATTACGGAATCGAAGTACATTGGAACTGAAACGCAATGAAGGAAATTACATCGAACTGATTGTTCGGAAACTAAAAGTACAAGGAGCTGAAATGTGCAAAATATCGAAAGATGTTACACTTTGGAAAATTGTGTTCTGTCCATGTTCAACGACGAATCTCATAGCTTTCTCATGGCCAATTTGTGCATAATGCTCCACCATGTGCATGTCCCCCACGTCCTTTTCCATTTGTAGCCTCTCCTCCTCTTTTCTCTAATGCGCAGATAATTGTGCAGACGAAGTCATCCTTCTCCTTGAATTTTACAAAGCTGATCCTCGGCCACGTATGGATCTCTATGCGGTTCAAAAAGGGTTGGGAAAAGAAGTGGTTCATCTATGTCCAAATTGGCGTCCTTGAATCATGTGATAAGTCCTAGTACGAATCGTACGAAGAATAATGCTTTGTAATCGAAGGTAGGCTGCGACAAGGAGTCCTAAAATGACTGATTGTCCACAGAGTACTCGCTAGTAATGAAGATTAATAATTCATGTCTTGCTTCGCGGACTCAATTTCCTCCCTCACCAGGAGATTCCGACGTCCTTTGATAGCTGGACGGACGTTAGGGTACAGGTTACGACGCTTCCTGACCTCTATTCGCCTTATCAAATTTTCTTCCAGTGTCGCGTTCGACGGAACATTTATGTACCATTTGTCATGACCATATGTTATATAGCTAGATAGATGCCGATGATTTTTGGACATGATTTGCCGGATAGACTCAACTAACTAAATGTGAAAATATTTATGGCTCAATTGACAAAATCAAAAATTGGGGATTAAATTGGCAAAAGTGCAACATCTTTAGAACTTTTTGAACAATTTTTCCGATCTCTTCACTAAGCACACAACACTTTAGTGATGATGGACGGATCGTAGATGAAAAGGTAGCTACCTATCTTCTTCGCCTTGCTCTATCATGAACAAATGACGAGGGATAACATGACCTTCTCCAATTACTTTGCTCGAGCTCGGCTAAATAACAAAGCTCGCGATTAAAACGGGGCTCGCGCAATTTACACGCTAACCTCAAAATTACGCGATAACAAAAGGGTACAAAACAAGTTTCCAATTTATTGTAATTTGACCCTAGAGACAATTAAACAAGTAACATTGCCAGACTAACTAATCTAATCCTCGGGAGTCATGGGCAGCGCCTAGGAGTGCGAATGGCTCGCAGTCCGAGTGAGTTTGGGAAATCATCTCTGTCTCTCTTTCCCCTCTTGCCGTATTATTATAATGACGACACTAGATTACAAATTTTATTTTTTTTGGGGCACTTCAATTAGGGGAATTTAAATAAGAGAGATTGGGAAATTCGAGAAAGATTATGTGATGCTTCGCCTACAAATGCTCTTGCAAAATTGACAAGCCCTAGCTAGTGAGCTAGGAAAATCTAGTTTTCTAGTTTTCCCAGGTGACACTTTGAAGCAATAAAAATGATTTATTAATTCGCGAATATTGTGTCTCTAGGCGACCTCAGTTCTAAGGAAAAGCCAAGCACCCCGCCTTAAAAAAAGAAAGAAGGGAAAAGAAAAGGAAAGGACCGACGCTAATCTTTGGGTCGGGTCGGGCTCTTACTCTTTTCTGGGCTGGGTCAAGTTTTAGGCCCACTTCACAGGACAGCATGTGAAGCTCCTTAATTTGACCAATTGGTTCATGTTTGATTCTTGGTTATTTCCTGTTGGCCCTTTCATAGTCCAATCTGTGCTTTGGGCTACAAAGCTTTGCCACAGGAGAGAAACATGTTCCAAGAAAATGAGTATTTGCTTTGTATAACTTCACTTGTATAAATAGGAAGAGCCCACATAAGAAGTATGTAGGATCCATGTTCTTGGGCTTGGAACTTCTCGATGACTAATAGAAATGGCGGACGGGGCCGAACAAGCCCGTGGAGGGTGAGGCTAGGAAGAGCCCGAATCGGAGGCGAGACGCACTTGCGGCGATAGGATGGGCCCGTGATGGTGGCTAGCAAGGGAGATGAGCAAAATGACCTTGGTGGAGGGGCTAGCGTGAGAGCCCCCAATTGAGATAGGAGGGGAGGCTTCGTTCGTGGATCGGATGCGAGGGCGAGGCGCGATGTGCCCACGGAAGATGAAGAAGCAAAGCCGTGGTGGAAACTAGGAAAAGGATGATGAAACAGGGCCACAGTCGGGCATGAAGCCATATGTGCGATTCTTTCAAAGTCAAATCAAAAGTTACTTTGACTTCTGAATTTTAATGACATTTAAATTGAAAAACATTCTGTCTAATCAAACTGACGCGCTTCAAATGTCTATTGAGCTAATAGAATTGGCCACGAATTCATATTGTGTGTTCTCGACCATTGGCTCGACTCGACAAACCAATAGCTATGCATAGAAAACTGACATGATTTGACATATCAATCGTTAAGTTCGTAAAGGTTAAGGAATCGATCGATGTTCGAACCTCACAAGTTAAAACACCATCCGCTAGAATCAGGAACTCCAGGGCGCGAAGCAAGACTGGGTTGTACGTTAGGACAACCGCCAGAATCGTGACACGTGGATCGTTCGAACATCCTCGCATATTTCACCTCCTAAATTGCACAGCAGAACGCGGGCTCTCACACACGCACACTCTCTATCTCTCTTGAAGCTTCTCGCGGGTTCTGCTAGCTCCGGCCGAGGATGGCGCTGGCGGCGCTCTTCGTGACGGCGACGAAGCTCGCGGGGATCCTGGTGACGTTGACCGTCGCGGCCAACGCCTTCTCCTTCTCCCGCTTCCGCAGGAAGAACCTGCGCTCCTTCAAGACGCCGATCGACGAGTCCGCCGATGTCCTCGCCGTCTTCAATCTCGGCGGCGGCGGTGGTACGTATCTCTGAGAATACCTCGCCTTGATGGTTGATTTCTCGCGAAACTGGAGTTTGCCGGGCGGATGCTGTTGCCTTTCGCGCCGCACGGGCGCGTGCGTAGTGGCTGTGAGGTAAGTGGAGGGAGACACGGTTGTCGTCGGTAGAGATGGAGTGTGGGTGTTGAAATTCCGACAACGGATTGAGATGCTCTACTTTGAGTCTCTCTGGAACGGCACTGAATGATGACGAGTTTGTAGTAAGCTGGTTGCTGACGACTGTTGTAGCTTGTTGGCATGCTGCTCCATTTGGAATGTTTGCTGTTTTGATAGGCGTCGACTGAAATAGAAGATGGATTTTATATGTAGTTGGTGCAAGCTGCTATAACATTGATAAAATAAGAGTCTTTGCTGGCTCTTGGCGCTTGCTTGCACGAACATGAGAACATGTACAGTTTATGGAAGCAAATGCATTTATTGGAAGGATTGGTTGGATAGAAGGGTAATTAACTGGAACATTTCGAAGACATTTAAGCCTACAATTGAACCAAAATGTCCTCTTTAACATCCCACAAAAGAATGGAATGTTACAGTTTTCTTAAAGCCATGACAAATATTTAAGGTGATTTTGAACGTTAGTACTGATTTTAAAGATTCGATGTGGTTGGTACTGAAGAAAAGTTATCTCTCAAATGCTAAAAACCAAAAGTGACACACAAGCATTCTCTATATTTGAACCTCAACCTTTTTAATTGATCATAGTCCCTCAATTGCAGTTCTCATATTTTCAACTGAATACTGTCGTAATTTTGTGTCTTTGAGGGAAAATATATGTCTGTCACATAACGTATAGGTTATCATTTCACAAACACTATTGAATAGGACCTGTTTTTCTTGCAAAGTCAATTAATTTCGTGCCGTTGAACTGTTTCTTCACTACTAATTGGTGTATGTACAAAAGAAATTTTCTACGATATCGCATGAGTGACACCTGTGATGTGATTGTTAATGAATCATAACCACCTTGTATGACTGTCCTTAGTCAGACACCATTGTTAAACGATGGGAGATTTGGAATTTGAAGTTGGCTGATTCAAGTGTTGTAATGATTTAGATCAGGGAGCGGAGTATAGAGTTTACCTACTTGGAACGACACACACACAATATAACTCTTGATTGAGTTTACCAAATTAGTTTATAATTTCTAACTCTTGCAGAGGGGGAGGAGTTTTTCTTTGGATTGGCAACAGCTCCTGCACATGTTGAGGATAGGCTTAATGATGCATGGCTCCAGTTTGCAGAAGAGAGCGCTTGTGACAAGCCAGAGTCACAGAAAGGACCACAAACTGCAGATGCAGTCATTGCTTCAGCTGCTGGAGATGGTGGTTCCCAGCAAGCTTCATCATCTAGCAAAAATGCGAATATAACAGTAAAAAAGAAAAGGCCTCTTAAGGTTGCTATGGAAGCCATGATTAGAGGATTTGAAAAGTTTGTGGAGGAAGAAGAAATAAATGCTACACCAGATGAAGTGTGCCATCATAATGTTGCTTCCTGGCATAATGTTCCACATCCGTAAGCCTAAATTTATGTCCGTTGAAAGACTAGGGGTTTGATCATTTAATATATCTCTGGGAAAAAAAAAAAAATTCTCTGTTCAATAGGATTTATTGATGTATTCTAGCATTAGATCTACATAGTCTATCATCTCCCCGTTTCCATCATAGTTAGTATCTCATCTCTGGAAAACATTAAAAAGGAAAAAACATAAATAAATAAAAACACATAAAGTGACTTGTAGATTAATCTTCTGTGGAATTGATGTATGTATTGTTTGAATCACTTTCAGGGAGGAGAGATTAAGGTTTTGGACTGATCCTGACACTGAACTAAAACTGGCTAAAGATACTGGGATCAGTGTTTTCAGAATGGGGATAGACTGGACACGAGTCATGCCCGAGGAACCAGTCAACGGACTCAAAGATAGTGTTAGTCTGACATTGGCCTATCATAAGCTCAACTAATGATGATTCTTGATTCGTCCAAGTTGCGGTATCGGAAATTGGATTAAACAAATTGCTTTTCTTAAATGTGATCTGCTGAACTGTCTTTAACATGAAGATGCTATGTATGAAGAATATTACTCATTGGAAATAAATGATAGGCTGCAATATCTCCTTTTCAGGTTAATTATGCAGCTTTAGAGCGCTATAAGTGGATCATCCATAGGGTTCGCTCCTATGGGATGAAGGTGATGCTCACTCTCTTTCATCACTCTTTGCCTCCATGGGCAGGTGAATATGGTGGCTGGAAGATGGAAAAAACTGTTGATTACTTCATGAAATTTACAATGTTAGTCTTTCTTACCATATCCACTGATTGTTTCTTGGAGTTCGGACATTACGGGCTTTGTCTCTCTTTCAACAGTGCAATCAATGACTTACTGTTCAAAGAAATCAAACTAGTCACCTTCTGTATCTGGGCTATAGTAGAGAAAGCTCACTGAAACCTTTGTTCATTTTTCCTTGATGATGGTTATTATGTTCTTCTTGCGGATTCAGGGTCCCAAAACTCTATGGTTAGAGCTAAACTGTCGCAGTTTCCAAGGGTGTATTCATGGTAAAACAATGTTCATTAAGGGGTTGAAGAAGTAGAAAAGGAATATATTCAGATTGTGCTTGCTTGTGGCATAGCTGGCTGCTCTGAACTAGGCCAAATGATGTCATCCTTTTTAAATTACCACTGCCTCAGCATGAGCACAGATCTTGTGTTGCAATATTTCTCTGTGAGTGAATCATATGTATGTAAAACATGGCTAAAGTTAATTTCTGTGATGTGGCGTCGCAGGCTTGTTGTTGACAGTGTTTCAGATTGTGTGGATTACTGGGTTACATTCAATGAGCCTCATGTATTTTGTATGCTTACCTACTGCGCTGGTGCTTGGCCTGGTGGCCACCCTGATATGTTGGAGGCTGCCACTTCTGCACTGCCAACTGGAGTTTTTAACCAGGCTATGCATTGGATAGCTGTTGCACACTTGAAGGCCTATGATTATATCCACAGACAAAGGTTTCTTCTCGATAGGAATCTTATTTCTGTTGGAACATATAGGTTATGTGTTTGCAGCACTAGTCCATGCATGCATGTGCTCACCCTTCCAGTTTATTGTTTTGTGGTCTGTTGTCTCATTTAGATGGTCTAAGTCATTGCTGCTTGAAGTTTTTTATGCTACCTGGACCTTGTTTGTCGACATTAGCTACTGTGTATAATCTTTTAGTAGATATGCTAATTTTTCACAATCTTTTGTGGTATTTACAGCAGAGCCTTGTCTAATGCACCAGTTGGAGTGGCCCACCATGTCTCTTTTATGCGTCCTTATGGCCTGTTTGACGTCGCCTCTGTATCATTGGCTAATTCTTTGACTCTCTTCCCATACGTGGATAGTATATCTGAGAAGCTGGACTTTATAGGCATCAACTATTATGGACAGGTTCTTTCTCTTTTTATCACCTGACATCCTCACACCACTAAAAAACCAATGTGATAATGGATACGCATTCTTGCTTCTCAGGAGGTGGTCTCTGGTCCTGGATTGAAACTTGTGGAGACTGATGAATATAGTGAATCTGGACGCGGCGTTTATCCTGATGGCTTGTATCGCATGTTGCTACAGTTCAATGAAAGATACAAGCATCTAAATATACCCTTCATCATTACAGAGAATGGAGTTTCTGATGAGACAGATTTGATACGCCGGCCATATCTGTTGGAACATCTGCTTGCTATTTATGCGGCTATGCTCATGGTCTTGACTTGTAACACTGCAATTCAACTTCCACTATGATATATTGTCAGATTTTGTTTTGGTTATCCCTGCTTCTTTCCTTCTGTAGGGGGTCCGTGTGCTTGGCTACCTATTCTGGACCATATCTGATAACTGGGAGTGGGCCGACGGTTATGGTCCAAAGTTTGGACTAGTAGCAGTTGACCGTGCCAATGGTTTAGCTCGGATTCCACGCCCATCATACCATTTGTTTTCAAAAGTACGTTCTATTCTTGCAGTCTTGATAGTTCCTTTTTACCTGCAGTCGGCTCCTACTGGGCTACCCCCTCTCCTTTTCCAATCTTTTCTCCTTCTTTACCTTTTGGTGATCATTTTCCAATTTGCCACAGGTGGTAACGGTGGGTAGAATCACCAGGGAAGACCGAATGCTGGCATGGAGTGAACTCTATAGAGCCGCTAAAGAGAAAAAAACAAGGCCTTTCTATCGAGCAGTGGACAAACGGGGATTGATGTATGCAGGTATGACTAAATTATGTATCTGCATCCACAGTGCTATAGTTAATTTAACAGACGTAACGTTTTTTGGCCAGACAAAAGGCAGATGGCCTAGATGTCTAATTTTGTGTTTGCTGGTGGCTCTATACGTTTTCATACTTTGAGGAATTTTTTCTTGGTCTGAAAAAAATGCCCCTTTTTTATTTCGGGTAACAGCAGAGAAGGAGATTCTCAAGAACTTAAGTACCAATCATGGACAGATATGGAAGAGCTTCTAGTTCCCACAAGAGAGTGTTTGGCCATACCTTTTTGGCCGTCCACTTGTTTGGTCGTTTCCAAAGTGTGACTCTGTTTTACTTTCCTACAGGAGGCATGGACAAACCTATCCAACGACCTTATGTCCCACGGGATTGGAGATTTGGGCATTATGAGATGGAAGGTCTTCAGGACCCCTTAAGCCGCTTGTCCAGATGCATATTCCTTCCTTTCTCACTGAGGAAGAAAAGGAAATCTCAGAAGGAAGAACGAGAAATAATCCTTCAGCCTCTTCCTTATGGACTCTAATTTATGTCGTCAGTCTCTATATAAGGTACTGATATTTGCTTTGTCATATGCTAGTGCTTTGGTTCTGGTAATCAGCTAATTTTACCAATCATGGCACATCAAAGTTCTAAGAGTTATCAAAGGTGTCTGCCATTGAATAGTCTCGCCTGTGTCCATCAAAAGAGAGTGAGGCAAACTCCAACTCCTATATTTCTGCCTCATCATTCAGACCAAAGCATGACTTCAGACAAGCAACTAAAGAAAGTAGAGTAGATAGTGTGTAACTTGAGTACACAGTATGCTCTCCCAAACGCACCCTACGACTATTTAGGTTCTCCAAAAGGTCCTTCAAGGGAGTTGAGGCATGGCGAAACTTGAGTTCCTTCAAACGGTAGACGAGTACATAGAATGTAACTTGATGTTGATGATAATCCTAGCCCCATCATGTTTATGGCCATCATAAAACATAGCATGATCTAATAGGCCTCACTCCTGTGAAGCTATTAGAGAAACTTTCACCATCTATTCTCATGAACCACTGAGAACTGAACCTTGTAGACTGTATGGTTCAATTATTTCTTTATGACATTTTCTTACATGCTTGTTGGAGAGTTTTGTTGCTTTTCCTTTTTATTAAAAGGGAAAGGCTGGTAGAGCAGGACTTAAATTCAAACACCCAACCTTTTAGAGTAGTCTTAAGGAAAAGCCTGCACGACCTTCTACTTCGCATGATGAATCTTGTTATTGCCGCTGACCTCTATGTTTAGGAATTATACGGAATAGTAGCAGCAGACCTGCTAAGATTTGAGAGTGAATCCAGCAGGTATTTTTTTGTAGCCATTTTTTCCTTGAAAATTTAAGCAAAGTTCGCATTTATTACTTCCAAACTTTGTCTGGTGTTTGATATTGGACATTACAGTATCAATAACCCCCTCAATTTATCATACTTATCAAGTTTCTCTTGTTCTTTTTATTTTTTCTGCTAAATGCTCTCAATAACGTTTCTGCAGCAAGGACTTTCCAAGACATCGAAGGAACAGTTGGAGGATGCATATTCCTGAAGTGCAGTGAAGCTTGGCAAAAGCTTGTTATAGGCGGAGTATGTAGTGAATGATCCATCAATCGAGTTGTTCTCCTCGTATCCCCTGAAGCCCAGTGCAATCTGAATAGGTAGCCCTGAGCTGGCAAAAATTTGTCCAATCCCTAGTGCAAGTGTAGATATGTTGTAGGTCTTCTACGAGTAATAGTCCGACCCTCTTGCAAGGCATGTTGGCTGCAACTGTGGGATACCCACCAGGGTGAGAGGGCTAAATATTCGGCGGAATACAGAATAATTCCGATCCTGTTTGCTGTAAATGGCTGTAAATTCAAACATGAGACGCAGTCGAAAAATCTATATTTAGCAGCATGCAAGTAGGCTGTCGTGCTTCTTGTTACCTGCGTTCATGCTGAATTTCTTCTTTTCTGGAGCTAAACACTTGTGTTCGGTCTGAATACGGGCTTGGGTTACATTCTGTACGCTGCAATATGTGGTGGCGCCAGGCTACAAGTATCCCTAGTGTCACATTCACCTAGAGTTTGTCCACTGATTACTCGCTCAACTTAGGCTCTGTAGATCATTAATGCCAGTGGTTGAGATGTGTTTGCAGATGACGTCTGTTATTTCGAGGCCGAATTGAGAGGATCACAATCTGTTCTCTTGAACATTCTAGTCTATCATCATGATCTACCGAAACGTAAGTGAAGTTCACATGATTCGACTCCATCCATGTAGCCAGCTTGATCAGACCCCAAAACCTTTTTTTCATCAGCCAGTCGTTGGATTTCACAAGGCCAGACAGTAGAAAAGTCCTTTGTCTTTCTTGGCTCATGCCATACTCGTGTCGGCTCGTCAGAAAAAGGAAACATTCAGTGCCATTCCATGGAGGTCTTCATCAGCGCATTCTCACCGGCCACAAATGACAGAAAGTCAAAGGAGTCACAAGACGAGAATTATAGCGCACAAATGCTCTCTGAAAATACAAGGTGGGTGCACAGCTTTTGGGCCTTTATCGACAGCTTTGAGTGCGAAACTTTACAGCTATTCTGTTCCATTTCCGAATGCTAATGATTGAATTGGTGGTCTGATGCTAGGTTTATCCACAGCGAGATGATAGTTTGTCTTTATTCTTTCTTTTTTGGTGGGCAAGAGAGGTGATAATACTTGGCCAACATAGTTTCTTACACTTGTCGACCTAACGAGGATGCTTGCATTGCTTTTGTTTTTTTGGGTAAGTTTTCAAATGCGCGAGTCTCACTTTTCTGATGTAGTCAAGCATAGATCATCCTAGGAGCAATGGGTTCCCGGTCTAGTCCGGTCCGATCCCACCTTGGAACGGAAAATCATACCAATTTCTACGCGTTCTAATCATTAGATCGGTCGCATTTTTTTTTATTATTTTTCATTAAATTTTTCTTATTAACGACATATACACCAGACCACCTCTCGTTAATTGCGTCGCATTAACGCTAAATCCCGACTCGTGAACCTCACATATAATGGAATCCTATATCTATATCATTGACATTCTTTTTCTTTCTTTCTCTCGACCTTCCCTGATTTATCAAATTTATTTTAACAAAAAAAAAAAATTATTCGTTCCAGTTCGGGCCCGGGATCCGGACCGGCCGTAACCGATTCCAATCTTATGAAATCGGAAACAGGACCAGAGCCTTTGGAAATCGAACCCAATTGGCTGGTTCGGTTGGTTTATTATGCGCAGCCTTGATCATCCATACCAGATTGGTTTAGTCAGAGGATTCGGGGGTGAAAAGTCAATAATCTTCACCTGGGCACCATAGATTTTTCCTCTTGATACCCGTTTGCATGATGGTGAACTTGGCAAAAGTCCATTCTGTTATTGACGCGAGTAATAAAGCATCGTCTCTCTCTCGCTCAATTATTTAAATGGGGTCTCAGGGGACCCTGCTGGTCCATCCTCAGCTTTTCCTGGGAACAAGAGAGATGGCATCGCCTCTACCCTCAATCAATGCCCTCACTCTCTCTCTCTTATCCATCCACCTCCTAGTCTTCCTGAGCCGCCCCTTGACCACCACCTGCATTAAATCGCCCCCGGAAACAGAGCAACGACCCCGGACATTCTCATTCTCCCCAGAGGAGGAGCAATCTCAGGACCAGGAATCAGACAGGGTCATAAATCTCCCGGGACAGCCCTCAACCCCCTCCTCATTCTCTCACTTCTCAGGCTACATCACAGTCAATGAAGCCCATGGGAGGGCCCTCTTCTACTGGTTCTTTGAGGCCCAGGCTCAACCTTCACAGAGACCTCTTGTGCTCTGGCTCAATGGAGGTGCAAAACATGCAAACTCTTTGTAGAAACGAGGATGTTTGACGGGTTTTCTTTGTTTTTGCCACTCTTGACTCTTTGGAAATTGGTTTTTGTGAAGGTCCTGGCTGTTCATCGATTGGGTATGGTGCTGCTGTGGAATTGGGGCCCCTCAGAGTGGGCACCAATGGGACTGACCTTGTGTACAACGAGTTCGCTTGGAATCAAGGTCGGTTCTTTCCTTCATCTCAAGCCATTTTCAGTCCAATGTTTTCGTTCAAGAATGAGTTCATTTAGAAAGCAAAAATTCCTCCAAAGAAACGGATATCAAAGCAAAAGGTCCTCTCTTTGGCAAAGAAACTCGAGTCATAATTGGTCTTAGTAGAGAGAACAGAGGAGAGGAGAGAGAGAGAGAGAGAAAAGCAAAGAGCAAAGAAACAAACAGAGCAAAATTTGATTTGAACTGCTGACTTGTGCTGCAGAAGCAAATCTGCTGTTTGTGGAGTCACCAGTTGGAGTTGGGTTCTCTTACACCAACACATCCTCTGATCTGTCCATCATAGATGATGCCTTTGTCGGTAATGTGTTTGATTGATTCGATTGTAGCGAAACCAAAATAAAGTTCTGTTTTGTAAGCTCCGAGTGTTGCTTTTGAATCTTTTCTCAGCTGAAGATGCATACAGCTTCATAGCGAATTGGCTTCAAAAGTTCCCACAGTTCAAAACCCATGATTTCTTCCTTGCTGGAGAGAGCTATGCTGGTCACTACGTTCCTCAGCTAGCTGAGCTAATCCATGACAGAAATGAAGACACAGCTAAATACACACCAATCAACCTCAAAGGCTTCATTGTAAGTTGCTCGAAAAGCCTCTAACCCTGTCCTGAACGATTCCGATCCCGACATTTTCACATTTGTTTCGTGACTTTCGACTTCGATTTTGTTAACCTCTTTTGTGGCTTCTTATCAACCATGGTGAAGAAGAAAAATGCATTACAGTCGCGAGCATCCTTGTGTGTCTCGCGCTCGTTTTTAACTTGTGAGCCAAATGCACATGGCGAGAGCCGAACCGGAGCGAATTCCGCTCCTCGCTTCGAGAAAGAACGGCTGTTGATGACACAAAACCAAATAAAAAATCCGAAAAGAGAGTCGATTACTGAAAGTAGAAATGCGAGATTAACTGAATCACGTTGCAGGTGGGGAATCCAGAGACGAATGACTACTATGACAACAAGGGCCTGCTCGAGTATGCATGGAGCCACGCCGTCATCTCGGACCAGCTCTACGATAAATGCGAGCAAGTCTGCGACTTCAAAGTCCCCGACTGGTCTAGCGAGTGCAACGAGGCCATGGGCTCCGTGTTCCGCAGCTACCTTCAAGAGATCGACATCTACAACATCTACGCCCCGAGATGCCTCCTCAACTCCTCCTCCACATCTTCTTCTCCGTCTCAAACAGCCGGAAGCCGCTTCTTCGAGTCGTTCACCGAGGTAACCAACGCAAATCACGAACAGAGTTTCACTTACGTTCGCTCACGGACTCATTTGGCCACCAATTCATTCGCTCGGTTCGATACGAATCTGACTATAGCCGGCGCCGGAATTGCGATTCTTGCAGGTGAATGGACATGGTCTGAGGAGGACGAGAATCCCAGGAGGGTATGATCCATGTTACTCGCAGAATGCGGAGATGTACTTCAACAGGCAAGATGTTCAATCTTCTCTCCATGTCAGAAGAACAGACAACTCCAACTTCAAATGGAAGGTCTGCAAGTAAGTACATATAAACAACTCATCATTAAGCGTTGAATCATCATCTTCTTCACCAAATCATCATCATAATATTGATTTTCAATTAATGCACGATTTTCCTTTTCTTTTTTGGTTAGCAATTCCATGTTGAATACGTATAACGACACGGTGTTCTCAGTACTGCCTATCTACACCAAACTCATCAAGGGTGGGCTCAAAATCTGGGTGTACAGGTACTTTCTGCATTTTTATACAAGTCTGCCTGGTGGTTTCTCTCTGGATAATGGTCATTGTCCGGCGACCAATTCACTCATAAACCTTTTAACTGTGTCAATTTAGTCCCATACCTTTTTCACGATCTGCCTGTTTTGTCCTGATCATTTCATTTGTAAGGTTTAGGGTAACTGGTCGGAACGGGCTAATATTGATTAAATCGTCAAAAAATTTTAGGATTGAATTGGCACAATTGTAAGGTTCATGATTGAATTGGCCGCCGTATAATAGCTTCAGGACTTTTCTGGTGGTTTGCCCTTTTTCCTCCTATTTTTTTTGTCATTTAACCGAAGAAAGAGATTTCACCGGATGAATTATCCAAACAACGCGCAATTGTATATATGCTCGCGGAGCTAGGGAACAATCCCAAAAAAATAAAAAAAAAAATAAAAACCGAAGAGAGAATTTTTATCGACGTTGTTGATGGACTCACGGGTTCGGGTTTCGAGCGGCAGCGGCGACGCGGACGGTAGAGTGCCGGTGATCGGGACGAGGTACTGCGTGGAAGCTCTGGGACTATCTATTAAATCTCCTTGGCGTTCTTGGTACCATGACCATCAGGTTCAGTCATTATTCTCTTACGTTGTCACATTGCTTTCTTGTTTCGTCCTTTAAACACATAATTTCCCGAGGCAAAAGATGATTAATTAACACCTCGATTATAATTTAAAAAGCAGGGTTAGCTAGCAAAAATAGTAATTATTTATTTATTTATTTATTTGGGTGGCAGGTAGGAGGGAGGATAGTGGAATATGAAGGAGGATTGGCACTATTGACAGTGAGAGGGGCAGGTCACCTGGTGCCTCTGAACAAGCCCAGTGAAGCTCTGGCTCTCTTTCATTCTTTCTTGACCGGTCAAGATCTCCCCAAGCAGAGATGAATTATTATTTTTCACATGTTTAGAAAGGAAGGTGATGGCGGTTTTACTTTTGCATTTGAGATTTAAACATTATTCATGATTTTGGTTTTCATGTATTAAAGCAGTAATTGATTTTATAATCAGAGTTCATATCATGTCGACATAGAACATGAGACTAATATAAAAGGCCCCGCGAATCTCGTGAGGAGACCGATACGCGAGTCAAAAGGAAGGATGAATGATTTGAACGCGATATTATTGGAACCGAAGGAACACATGGATGTATGGATGTATGAAATTCAACCGTTGAGATTTAAATATTCTAATGTGCCATCAAATTCACGTTCACTTTATAAAAAAATAAGCTCCAAAGTACTTTTTACAGAAATCATTCTAAAAACAGTCTTAAAAAGGTCAAAAGAGCTTAAGATCGGATTGAATCTTGATTTTGAACTCCCGAACCTACCTGAGTCTTATTGGAATGGACTTGACCAGCCTTTAACAGATAACGGAAAAAAGCGTGCCTACTCATCGACCTAGTTCCGTGCTCCCGACCACACTCACGAACTGCACGAAAATAATAGCATCACATCTACATCGAACCATTTCCCAATGCTGACGAGCTTGCAGGTAGATCTGCATATTCGAAATTTCGGAACTGTTTTTCTTTTTCGGTGACTTTTTGTTTTGAATTTAAATGTTTTTTTTTTTTCTGAAATCTCATAGGAAAAAATCTGTAAAAAGAAGAAGAAGATGAAGCAGAGGAAGTGACCATTTGATTTAGCAAAAGCAGATTACCTCATAATTAACAATATCTTAATAAAAAAACAGGATGCTAAACAGAACACATTTCGCGCTCTCTCTCTCTCTCTCTCCTGATCATGCATTCACTCCCCCCCCCGTCTCTCTGAGATGAGATGATCTAGGGCAATGACCCTTTGCGCTCGTCGGAACCCCACTCCCGCAATGGCGCGCCTCTCCTTCGCCAAGGGCGACGAGGTGGAGATCCTCCGCAGCTGCTCCGACCCCGAGCTCCGCGACGCCTTCTACCCCGCCACCGTGCTCCGGTCCCCGGCCAGGGCCAAGGAGCTCATCTTCGTCGAGTACCTCACGCTGCCGCGCGGGAGCAGCGGCGGCGGCGGCGGGGGCCGCCCGGAGCGGCTGAGGGAGTACGTGGGCTTGGCCCGGGCGAGGCCCGCCCCGCCGCGGGAGCTGCACGAGCGTTTCCGGGTAGGGGACGAGGTGGACGCTTATAGAGAGAACGGGTGGCATTTCGGCAGAATCGTGGAGATTCGCGAGGACTCCAAGTATTTGGTCGCGGTGGGAGGTGGGAGGGAGGAGGTGGAGTTTGGACAGTGGGAGTTGAGGCGTCATCGTGAGTGGAGCGGTGATGGGGTGTGGAGCCCCCTCTTCGTTGGCGATCAAAAGCAGGTAAATGTCTCGTAGCTTCATTTTTGTTGTTGGCGTTGCATGATTTAGGAGGCCAAATGATTTATGCTGCGCTTGACAATAGTCTACCAAGCTCCTCTGTGAATAGTAGATAGTGGATGCCCCTGATTTGGACGTTTGTTTTGCGTTTGCGATTTGGATGAGTGTTAGAATGTAAGATCAAGGACTAGCTGCAAGCCTGCAAAAAGGAGGGGAAACATTTCGGTGGTGACAGAGTTGGTTCGGAGGTGTTCCCTGGCTTTGGCATAGATAAATTTGACGTGGTCTTTTTGATATATGTCGACCTGATATTATTTTCTTGACTTTGGTTAAGTAATGTTACCGAAATGTCGTTGCCTCTGGCCTCCATTGGCATTAGCCAGCACATGCGGACAAGTTATTGTTTATCTTTAGCGGCTGAATGACTCCATATGCTCAGTTAGATCTAGCATTAAGGATATTTCATATTTTTGCTGTCCTTCTCCTAATACATTTGTTGTTCTTGAAAATTGACTTGCAGGAGAAATCATCTACGATGGAGTTAAAATCTTGCAACATAAAATTCAAGATAAGACTCAATAAAAGGACATCATTGGCACCCCCCGAGTTTGGAAAGGGTAAAGTCGTAGAGGTCAGCAGTGACGAAAAAGGTTATGAGGGTTCTTGGTTTTCCGCAGTTATCGTCAACTATATAGGACATGACAAGTATCTGGTCGAATACCTAACCTTGAAAGCAGACGATGAAACTGAACCTTTGAGGGAAGAAGCATATTCACGGTACATCAGGCCCTTCCCTCCTCATCTTCCAGCCAGTTGTTTCAAGCGGCTTGACAAAGTTGATGCTTGGTACAATGATGGATGGTGGGTCGGTGTAATTTCCAAAGTCCTAAAAGGCTCTCAGTATATTGTCTACTTCAGCACATCCCATGAAGAACTAATTTTTGATAAGTCTAATCTGAGGCTTCACAAGGACTGGATTGATGGCAAGTGGGTCATTGCTTCCCGGGTAGGAACTACAGTTGCTTCTAATCTTTGTGACGAATTGTTTTGGTGAAGTTCTGTCATTCAGGTTCATGCTTTTGATTCATTCCCGGCGGAATGTTCCCCACCCCCAAGAAGAGAACTGCGACTCATGCACTGTAGGCATAATTCTTTTCTCTTGCTTGACAGTGAACATTGCATGGAGAATGCTATCCATAAGGAGTTCTTGATGGTGTCAAATTTGTGATTTCTCCTTGGTAAAAGGTCTGATTGTTTGTTCTAAATCATACACACGCACACTTTTTTTGGATGCAACCTTTGCGTCGACCAAGTATAACAGTAAAAATGTGGAGGAACACTTAATCAGTCATACCATATGTCGATTACTTTGATGCAAATTGGTGCCAGTCAATGACATTTGATGAACCGGAGAGTATTTTATGCGGCAGTTGTACCATGTTTTTCCAATCTGAGTTTATTAGTCTTCAAATTTTAAAAACCAGATCCCTTTATTTAATTCTAACACTTGAACCAGTTGCTTGAAAAGATTGACTTGCTTCTCCAGGACAATCATGTAACTAAAACGTTCTTGAAGAGCGACGCATTGCGGTTGATAGTGACATTCCACGTTATCAGTTAATTTTCTTGGTTTTCATTATATTGAAGTCATCGAATAATTTTTTCTGGAAGAGTGAAATATGAAGCTTTTATGTGTGGACTCCAGGTCATGCTAGAAAGTTACACCTGTCAATAAGCATCATGCTCAATAAATGCTACATCATAATGCGATCCAGAAACTTTAGCTTTCTTCTTGTGCATATTTATGTTATGGTGTATTTGTTTGGTGGATATAAGAAAATATTTAACATCTAAACCTCCATTATGTGAATAAATAGTTTTACCTTCGGAAAAGAAAGTTAAAGTCATGAAGTGATCGCAACTAAGCATATCCAGTTTCATATTCATTACTTCATATAGGAGTAAATATAGGACTGCTATGAAGTATAAACATATGTATTCAAGCTGCTACATGACACGAGAGACAAAATTAGCAAATAACTCTTTGCTTGATGGATAACAGCATCGGTAGTTGTGTATGGCATCTAGCGTTGTGTGGTCAGTAAATCGCTGCCAACTGTTGTTACTTGGTCGCCATCCTTTCTTTCCATGGTTCTAACTTTGCAATGTCAAAATGTAGGATAACTCTACTGAGGTGGCACTGCAAATGGCAAGTTTAAGAGGTAACACGGAGTATGGCAAACCGAATGTAAAAGTGAAATTCAGTAAGGGAATGAAAGTGGAGGTGAGGAGTGATGAAGATGGTTATCGGGGCTCTTGGTACACTGCAGTGATCGATGATACGATTGGAGACAAGTTTTTGGTTGAGTATCAGACTTTGAAAACTGATGATGAAACCAAATTCCTTAAAGAAGTAGCGGAGAGTTCACATATAAGGCCTTTTCCCCCTGACATTGAACGTGTACATACTTTTGCACAGCACGAAATGGTTGATGCTTGGTATAATGATGGCTGGTGGGTAGGTCATATATCCCGAATTCTTGGGGGCTTGAAGTACAAAGTCTACTTTATAACATCAAGTGAGGAGTTGGAATTTGAACATCTAGATCTTAGGCCTCATCAAGAATGGATTGGTGGTCGATGGGTTATCACTTCCAAGGTATGATGAACTACAGATCCTCTGAACATTTAATTCTTTGACACAGAGATAGCATGCTACGTTCGATATATACCATATGCGAACTTCAATAAGTTGATAATAGGTGGATTGGACAATGAACTTGTTGGTTTTATGTTGTACATATCTAAAACTCTAGGCATCTGTTTTATCACCAGTAGCTCACTGCATCTGTTTGTGGCGTTTTTTCGAAAATGATGATCTTAAGACGCGGCTCTTGGTTTCTTTTTTTTCAGGGTCATAGATCTGTTTGAAGCAGTTAACCGTGCAGTAACTTTTGGCCTCTGCTTCAATTGTAAGTTTACTCCTGACTTGTTACTTGGTCCAACATGATGCTGTTGTCCACATCTTGCAATGGCCGACCCCTATCGTTCGTTTCTTCTGTTCTCAGATCCTGTTTTGAAGGTGTCGGACTGATCCGTTGATTTACGTATAGGCTCCTAGCTCACTATGGATGGTGAATATGTCTAGTTCTTGTAAAAAGTTCTGCATGGCTGCAACTTGATCCTCTGAACCCGGCTGGTTTCTCAGGCAGTTGGCGGTCAATGTGCCAGATTCGTAAGAGCTTGTGAACTGCAGTTAGCTATGTGTTATATTTGGTGATCGTCAAAGTGGGATACTGGTCACGTATACATCTGGTTGTGGATCATGCAGTATACTTATAGCTGTGCTCAGATCCCCCCGTTATGCATCTGAATACCGATGTGCACATGCACAAGTGCTTTAACTTTTCCTCAACCAACCTTTATCATTTTGTTCAAGTTTGCTCTTTGGATGGCTTGTCACTGCATTTACGAGGCTATACGTTGATCTGACTCCTTTCTTTGCTTTCCTTCTTTTTTTTTTCTTTCAGTATAGCCGGGGAATGCTGAGTGTGAGGGCGAAAGAACGGTACTTGCCTCGATCTCGGGCATATATATCCCGGTCACAGAGTAGGAACTCTACTCAGAGCGGCTCCGACTGTTAGGCAAAATCATATTGACCTGGCCATTTACAACCAGCAAGAGGGGCTAGCGGGGCCATTGCCCCTGGCCGGATAGGATATTGTTCGATGCGAATTCTCATCCCGAGTATAAACTACAACTAACGAAATCAAAATGTCACGTACCCGTAAATTCACTCAACACCCCACATCAGAGTGACTACCGACATCTCCCCCGACTTGTGCACAGACATGAAACGAAACAATACGAGGAAGAGGAAACAGTGATGCCAGCGTTAATCCTGACAGTTCCGAGATTCGATCATCATGGAATATGACGAAACGATGAGTAACCGTGAAAACGATTTGTTCTGGCGACTTCCTTAGCGACTCTGATTGCACCGCAAATTTTAATGGACGTACGCTCGCCGTGTGGTTGCGTGGAGAAGAGAACAAAACAAGTGACATTTTCTAAAGTGAGAGCATATTCTTTCCTTAGGTCGCATCTTTTAGGAAACTCCCCAACGAGGAAAAAGCTTCTCCATAATCTCTTTTGAGCTGTCTTATTTACTAAAGAACAATTAATCACCACATTTTCTGATCAATTTTCACTAAATTAATATGTTTTATTGAGCAACAAGTCATTTGGATCTAATGTACAATGAATAGAGAATCAGGCTGCAAAAGTCCTTTTAATAAATCAAATTAAGATCATATGTTATTGGGCACCTTCTTTTTATACAAATTATCAATGATCCAACTTTACCCAATTCGAACCAATTCTCACCGTCTTTGCCGCCGCTGCTGCCGTTGCTATTCGAAGGCCGAGACCGGGAAGGACCGCGAGATCCCCACCGGGGTCTTGAACGTGATCGTGAGCTCGGCCGTGGCCGGTGAGCCGCCCCTTCCTTCGACCTGGATCTCGGTCAGCTTCACCCAGACGTTGAGGAACTCCTTGGCCTTCACCCCACGGAGCTTGCGGATCCGGTGGGGCTCGACATAGGCCGACACCACGGTGTCGTAGGAGACGACGACGTTGTCGGCCACCTTCTGCTCGGCCTTCTTCCGGTGCTTGAGCCAGACCAGCCCCACGCCCTTGACGTACCCGTACTCCTCGATCTCCTGGGACGCGGTGACGATGCCGTTGGGGAGGCCGATCTCCGCCAGGAGGAGGTTGAGCTTCTCACGGCAGATCTCGTCGCCGTGGTAGACCTCGGCTTTGGTCTTCATCTCTTCCGTGAGGAGGGCCATCCTCGAGGAAGAAGATGGAGATGGAGATGGAGAGATTGGAGGTGGGAGACGAGGAAGGTAACGTACGGGATCTGTTGATGACTACGGCTTTGGCCTTTATTTGGAGGATGGTGTTGGCTTGGTGCTTCGGATTTTGAATTTGGATGCGAAAGTTAAAATTGGGTGTATATGGGGTGATGATGCGTAATCATTCCTATGCTTATTATTATTTTGTTTTTTTAAAATGTTGACAAGTAAGCCTAATTAACCGTGCCCTTTAAATCTTTTTACAATTTATCAAAAATCGTGTTCAGGAAAATTTTTTAAATAAAGATTTAGAGTGGAGTCATTTTATCTCAAATAATGATATTTAACTAACTTTAATCTCATACATGGTCGGTGTTCGAGACACGCCAGCCACGAACACACAAGTCCAGCATCCCAACACGTACATGCACACGCACGTGGTCAATTTTAAGTATTTTTAATAAATTAGGGGTCGAAATGTAAATTTATCAAAAATGCATATACTTAAGTCGTATAATTAGTCACAAAAAATTAATATATCCAGCCAGCAAAAAAAAAAAAAAAAAAAATCCTAAATCCCTAACATAAAAAGATACATGATAATTTATCATCATATATATACATAGTGTTCCAACAGGTTGAGAACTCTCCGATTTTTATTTTTATTTTTATAGAAATCATGTTTCGACTTGTCATGTCGCGTATCGATGCTACTTAGATTAAAAGTCAAAGGGATAATGATACAAATAGTTCCTGAACTTTGACACAATATGCAATGTAGTTCTTGAACTTTTAAGTTGATCAATATGGCCGCTGAACTTTAGTATAATTTGCAATATGGTCCATGAACTTTTAATTTGACCAATATTATTCCCGAACTTTTGGAACATGTTCAATTTAGTTCCTGGACCATAGGAAGATATTCAATGGAGTCCTTCCATTGATTTAAATTCAAGGACTAGGCAAGAGTTCATGGACAATATTGATCAAATTAAAAGTTCAAGAATCACATTGCACATTAAACTAAAGTTTAGGGGCTATATTGATCAAATTAAAAGTTCACGGACTACATTGCACATTGGGTCAAAGTCTAGAGACTATTTGTGTCATTTTTGCCAAAGTTAAACCTTATATAGCTAGGGGTATTTTTTTCCAAAATATTTTGAATTTTTCTTTTCTCTTTGTTTTCTCTTTCTCCTCTTTGTTTTCTCTTTCTTACTTTATCTTTTGTTTTTCATCTTCTTCCTCACGCCTCCATCTTACTCCGCAAATCTCCTCCTCGGAAGCCCCTTGCTCTGTCCCCGCTGACATCACCATTGACGCCCTCAACCTCCTCCGCCGCCGCCGCCCTCGATGGTAAATCCAGCACCTTCATCATCGGATGGTTGATGGATAAGAACAATGGCACCCAAAGTAAACCTTAACTACGAGAATCACTGTCCCAGCTAAATCCGAAAGGATGAGAAAGCTAAGCAAGCAGAAGCAAACTGAACTTGTCTGGCTCTGGCTTGAAGGGTCTAAATTGTTTTGTCCCCGCCGTGTGTGAAAAGAAAAAGACTCTTCCCTGCAAATTTGGACAATAGCTGATTCAATTTGCCGAGAATTTGACCTAATTCTCCAATAACTACCCATAGCCTCTTTAAATCTTTATTTGAGACGAGATTCATTACGGCCCTCTTTCAAGAAATTGACTTAACTTTCAGACACCTTTTTAAAAATTTTATTTTATTTATTTATATGTCAATTTTTATCTTTACTAACTCATTTTTCATGTAGTAAAATTTCATAGATCGGGCCAGATCCAATAAGATTGCTGGCGGATCTACTTTTAAAAAGCAACAATTATAGGTTGAGGCTCGGCTCGAACTTTTTTTTTTTTTTTAATTTCATAAAAAAGCACCAACTTTCAATAGATACTTGAATCTTGCCCCCGTCAAGTTTTCGTCCGGTGTGTGATTCACGTGTATATCTCAATCCTTTCACGAATGATTTCGTATTGTCTTGGTTTTCAGTGTTTGCTTTGTCTTTCGAAAAGATCTCTTGGGGAGAAGCTCGAATCTAGCACGAGCTTTTGCTTATTGGGTTCAAGATCACGCAGTGTATTGATTTGTTATGATTGCTTTTCTTCGCCATGAAGGAATTCTTTGAGGTCGAATTGGGGATGAAGAAGATGGAAGGAAAAAAAAGGAAAAATCACTAACTTGGGGTCTAATCAATAAGACCATTTTATATGATACGGTTGGCTTCTGATGTGGACATTTTTTTTTTTTTTTGCACTTTTTACATTTTTCTGAATTTTTTTGTTTATTTTCTTCTTTCCTTCTTCTTTTTTTTCTTGGTGAGGTCGAGCCTGCCGGTGACTAGATAAGGCTCGAGCTTGCTGGCCTTGCCAGCCTCGAGGGTGGGTCGAGCCTTGTCGGGCTGGCAAGGTCGAGCCTTGCCCAGTGACGACGAGGTTGAGCCTTGCTAGAGGAGGATAAGGCTCGCCCTCGCTGGCCATTGTCGAGGCCCGATGACCGGCCATAGGAAGAAGGAAAGAAAAAGAAGAAGAAAGAACATAAAAAAGAAACAAAAATTTTAAAAAATTCATAAATTTTAGAAAAATGTGAGAAAAAAATCACGTCGGCGTCGATCCTCTTATGGTCATCCCATGTCGGAAGGTCAAGATTCGTCCAAGCGGTCTTCATCCAAAATTGGCCGAAATGACTAAATAAGCAAATTGTCAAAAGGTTTAGGATTAAATTGACAAATCGTTAAAATGTCTAAGACTAAATTGACACAATCGAAATGTTTATGACTTTTTAGACAATTTTTTCGGGAATTAGGCATTCTTTTATGAAAAACGCTTGATTTTGTTTTCTCCTGATCAACAATTTAATCCTCTTAAGGCATTTCGAACATGTCTCGTGTGAATTAGAAAGCCATGTGAAGCGATATTTATATGGAAGGTCTACTCAATCTGAAAAAAGGTAATTATCACAATACTATTTGAAAGACTTGACATATACATCTTCCGAATAGGCCATTCGAAAAGGGCCGCTAAGAGCACATATGCTCGATGCACTCGACGTGTTAAATCGCATGGGTCGGAGCAAGGAGAAGTCG